>NW_024802936.1:2955069-3081847 GCF_019175285.1 Sceloporus undulatus
GTGATATCAGCTATAATATTAGTCTAAAAACCTCAGATCATAATTCCTTTACCCACCTAGAATCCCGTCACCTGTGCATAAATGAGCCATTAATGAAATAGAGCATCCTCTATTAGCATTTTATTGAAAGAATTTAAGAATGAATATACATATAATCACTGTTTCCTCTTTCTTTTCATCTTTCCTACACCAAGTTTGAAAACTTGGATCTGTACCTCAAGATTATCACTTTCTATTTTTAAAGTTCATAATGCTAGTGGAAGGCAAGGAAAAGAGGGAGACTACATGACAGATTGATTAATTCAGTCGAGGAATCCATGCCTCTGAGTTTGCAAGACCTGGACAGGTCTGTTGCTGGCCAGGGTTCATGGAGGTCTCTCATTTGTACATTGTTTGTACATTGTTTATAAGACAACATAAATTGTTTATAAGCCAACATAAACTTGAAAGCAAATAAAATTGAAATAGCAATTATCACTACATGTTGCATACTAAAATAACTAAGCAACTAAGTAATTAAATGAAAGAGAAAAAAGGGAGGGAGGGTTTATCTTATAAATTATTTAATAAGGAAAATATAATTTAAGTTTTTAAATTAACACAAGTAAACAAATCATATTACTTAATTCAGGATCTATACATATGCAAGAATGACCAAATATGAAAGCTCTAATACTATGCAGCAATACCTGGGATCATATCTTATTGAGCAAAGGCTGCATCTGCAGAAATAATGTGGTTTGACACCACTTTAATTGTCATGGCTCAATGCTACAGAATTCTTGGAATTGCAGTTTGTTTGAACAAACTACAGTTCCCAGAATTCCATAGCACCAGACGTTGGCAGTTAAAGTGGTGTCACACCAGATTATTTCTGCAGTGTGGATGCAGTCTTAATAGGGCTTACTTTTCAGTGCACATGCTTATAATTACATTATACCTTCTTGTTTTATGAAAAGTTGGCTGGTCCTTCATGTTCAAAAGGCTGTCTATTAAAAAATAAACAGAAGTGACAGCATAAATTGCATATATAAATGTTACCATGATAAGTATTCAGAGACAACAGTCTGCCCTACTTCCTTGAATAACTTTAAAATATATATGAAATTACCTACAACAAAGTTCCTCTATAATTCTTGAAAAGCAATAAAATACTAGTGTAAATAAGATTTAGAACTTTATGGATTTATCTGAATTGCTTGCATCTGAACAGTAAGAACACTAAAATGCAATGTATAGAAGATAGCCTTGCAGAATATCATTAGAATCTGCATCAAAGTGGAACAAAATTGTGAAATAGATTACAGAGGAACTTTGCAGCAGGAGCTAAGAAAGGAAAATTTGATGTGCAAAGCGATTTCCAGCTCAAGAACAAAAAAATAATCTTACCTGCTTCAATTCTGTCTCTAGAATATTAAAGTACCATGACTAATGGAGAGCGAGAAAATAAGTTATGTAGCCTAATCTTAAAGACCTGAAAACAAATACAGCTGAATACTGCCCAATCACTTTACGTAGTCATCGTTGGGACCCATTTCAAATATTTACATGTGGTTCATTGGCTCAGAAATTGAGGAGCAAGATTTATATAGTCATTCCTTCAGATTCACAGGGATCCATCCCCCCCCCCCCACGAATCGTAATTATCACTAATATTGGAGCACCATTGATTACAATGGTGGTGCGTTCCCATGCACTTTCCATTATGTCCCTCCTGGCTTGCCGTCTATGAAAGACTGAGGGACGCAAACGGCAAGACCGCGAGTCAGGAGAGACGACTGTATTTTTTATCCAAGGACAGAATAAGCAATTTTGAACACAGAGCATTAAGATAACCTTACAACATAGTGCAACAGAAACAACATGTTTCTACTCCAGTCAAGCACTTTTAACCATGATTAAACACTTTCTGATTTTAGTGACAAAGCTGTACATACACTTAAATCTGTAAGAAATCAGTCAGACATTAAAATGATTAAATTTGGCTGAACATATTCCAACACCTTTAAAGAAAGCAGATGTGGTTATATAAAATGCCACTGTTAATGATTACATAATTAACATATAATCACTGTCTTTGAAGAAGGCAGAAATCTCCATCACCACTATTTTCAAATCTGTTCAGGAAATTAACTCTGCAGATTACTATGTCCCAGGGAATGCTACCAGTTCATGGAATAAAAATAAAATACCATCATGTCATGCAGGACAATATTATTTAGGCCCGTTACACACGGGCTTAAAAGTACGCGCAGAGCGCGTACTAGGGTTAAGAGGGGGCGGTGCTTCCGCACTGCCCTAACCCTAGTGCGTGCTGTGCGCGCACAAAATAGCAGCAGCTGTTCCACACAGCCGCTGTCATCGATACGTGATGACCGCGCCGCCTCCAAACGAGGCGGCGCTGTTGTGACGTATTGGGGTAAAAAAAAAAAAAATAGGGCGCCCTTTCCACAACCCCGGAAGGAGCTCCGTTTCAGAGCTCCTTCCTGGTTTGGTCCACTGGGCGCAGCCTTCAGACGGCTGCACCCAGCGGACCAAAGAAGAAAGGGGCCAAATGGCCACTTTCTCCTTCTCTCCACCGCCGCGGGGTGTCCTTGGGGCTTGAAGCCCCAAGGACACCCCTTTCCAGGCTGCGGGGAAGGGGCCTTTTGCCGCTTCCCCGCAGCCCGGAAAGCGGCAGATCGGGGCTTCAGCGGCTGCCGCTCTGGCCGCTGAGGCCCCGATCCGGCGGGGAAAGGTGCGCCTACAGGCCGCCCCAAAGGGGCAGTCTGTAACGCGTCTTAGTTCCAGTAGCCCACTAAAGAGTGCAAAGGGTACTCTGAGTTGGATTTATAAATTGGTGATTTACAAGCCCCAAATCAATCTCTCCAAGAGATGCAGTTAAATTTAGCTTGCATTAAACTTGGTTTATATCCAAGAGTGGCCTTAAAAGAGTAGCCTCCTACATTTTGCTAGTCCCCCTCTCAAAACTCTTACAGCCTTGTGCCCATCTAACACCATTGCATAGGATCATCAGGTACTAGGCATCATGGTAACATTGGCAGCTCCAGTGAGGAATCTTGCCTTGAATGTATTCAGTATTTTGATACTAAAACATACACATGTACATATTGGTAGTGGTGTAAGCTATTTATGGACAGCAAGAAAGCAAACAGTTACTTTTAAAATACATAACTATAATGGCACATAACTACTTCCGAGCCCTGAAATTATTTACTTTATAAAACCAATTTTCTCAAGTCTGGTGGGACTTTTGTGCATCCCTGTTTTTCAAATAGCTTTCCATACATTCCTGTTTAGAAATCTCACACCAATCCTCAAACTGATTAAAATTTGATATAAGAAATGTCTTGCTGTTAAATGCTGCATGTCCGCTGGTAATGGTTTTAACTGGAAAATAATTACACTCAAGTATACAGTTTGTGGAACTGTACTACATGTATTTGTATAATTTGAAAAAAATATGAAGCAAATAGGTATAACAACATTTAAAGCATCTGAAAAGAAATCACATAAGCAAGAACACTGTTCATATTGTTATAAAAGAGAACTATAGAACTAGAACCAATGTTTTAGGATCCATAGCCAGAACCATAATTTCTAATTCAGCTCATGCAGAATATTTTGTCCGGGATGATGGGAGTTGTAGCTCTTCACCTCTGGCTTGAACTCACCACCTGGTTGTGCACCGCGCTGACCAGTTTTGGCCAGTGGTTATAATAATAATAATAAATAAAGTTTTTATTTGTACCCCGCTCCTTCCCAAGATCAGGGCGGCTTACAGCAAATGAATAAAACAAAATAAATACAATACAGATTAAAACAACTAAATACAATAACAAAACAGGCTAAAATGCCCCATAAGCCCAACCTCTTGGCCACGAAAGAGGAGGGAGGCCCACAGGATTTTAGTCGGGGAATGCCTGTTGGAACAGGAAGGTTTTCAGGTCCTTCCTGAATTGGGCCAGGGTGGTAGTCGAGTGGAGCTCGGTGGGCAGCGTATTCCAAAGGGCTGGGGAAGCAGTGGAAAATGTCCTCCGTGTGGTGGAGGATAATCTAGCCCCAGGGACCTTCAGTAATTGCTGCCCTGACGTTCTGAGGGTGCGAGGCGGAATGTACGGGGAGAGGCGGTCCTTTAGGTATCCTGGACCCAAGCCATTTAGGGCTTTATAGGTTATCACCAACGCCTTATATTGAGCCCGGAAGCAGATGGGCAGCCAATGGAGATCTTTCAATACCGGTGTTATGTGGCTGGTCCTGGATACGCCAGTGACCAGCCGGGCTGCCATGTTCTGCACCATTTGCAGTTTCCGAGTTTGGTATAAGGGTTGCCCCATGTAGAGTACATTGCAGAAATCCAGTCTCGAGGTTACCAGAGCATGTACAACAGTTTCTAGGTCCCCCTGAGCCAGGTATGGGCGCAGCTGGCGAATAAGCCGAAGCTGATAGCAGGTGCTCCTGACCGTCGCGTTCACCTGAGCAGTCAGGTGACGCGACGAGTCAAGAAGCACCCCCAGACTGCGCACGGAGTCCTTCACAGGGAGCGTGACCCCGTTCAGGACAGGTGGAACCACCGCCATTCCTGGACCAGGGGAACCTATCACTAGTACCTCCGTTTTATAGCTTAGCAGAGTTACAGAGAATAGGCTGAAGACCCTGACAAACTCTCCAAGCCTTCTCACTCTTGCTTCCACAGAAGTCTTCACCCTTCTTCAGGATCCAGCTGGTTCTTGTAGCTTCACCCAAGACACCAGACAACTCAGTAGTCTTAAATAAAAGATCTACTTTATTCTACTATATACAGCTCCAAAACTATCCAACACAACAATACTCTACTCCTCACTATCCACTCTACTACCCACAAAATACATTGGGATGTATAGTCATTATTATAGTCAATGCATGGTACCACCCACTGTTGTCTGTTTCCACCCAGTAGGCGTGTACATCATTCTCATTGGTTCTCTTGATTCATCCTACAATTAGTGATTTCATCATCTCAGCCTTGACCACTTAACAATTGTCATGTGTGTCCAATTATCCACTTTACATTTCTTGTCCTTGGCATTCAGGACTTGTTAATTGTATTACCATTTACACCTGTGTGGTTCTCAATTGGCTTCTGCTGAGTCACCCTGACTCTCACATACATGTTTTATTTCATTTACTGTATAACCCATGTTGCTTTTTCCTTAACATATTTTGCCTCTTTAAAATGTCATAATATAGCAAGTAATATCCTACAGGCTGTCACAGATTTACACATAGTCTTCCAGCACTTATTAGTATTTGGAACAAGTGTGCCACAAGCTGTATAGACCACAGAATGTACTGTTACAATAACCTTTATTGTTAAAAAAATTTTTTTCCATCACTTACATTTATATCCTTCTATTTCTCCAATGAACTTATCCAATGGGCTGAGAGAGTGTGACTGGCTCAAAATCACCTAGCATTGTACAACTTAGTCTCAATACTGCACATCTCAAGTGTTTACTGTACTCTCCACACAAGGGACCTCAGCTGGTACATTAGGATGTCTTTAAGTGGACTCTACACTGAAGAGAACAAAAACTAACTAAAGCTGACTCTGAATGTATCTGTATGTGCCTTCAGGCTGCCTACTGACTAATAGCAACCCCACAAATTTCATAGCGGTTTCTTAGCAAGGAATACTCAGAGGTAGTTTTGCCAGTTTCTTCTTCTGAAATATAGCCTACATCACCTGCTATTCATTGGTGGTCTCCCATCCAAGTATTAAGCAAGACTGAACCTGTTTAGCTTCCAAGATCAGACAGGATCTGGTGTCTTTGAGCAATTTAGTCCACTGACTCTGAATATTGCCAGCAATTTTACAATGGTAGTTTCCACATGGCAACAGAACATTTTTCAGCTGCTGCATTTATGGGAATTCTCTCAGACAGCTGTTAATAGATGGGTGGCAAGTTGGATTCATCATGTGAAAAGAGTCTGATATCCAAATCAAAGTACACTTGGCTGGAAGCCAAATAAAAATTACCTTTCTTTGACCGGCTATGTATTGCTTGCCTGCCTTTGCCACAAGAATTGCCATTCTTTTTCTTCCAGATGTCCAGTCCTTCCTGATCCTGTTTTCCAGCATAATCCCTAACTAACAACAGACAACAGACTGGACTACCCTGACCCATATCCTGCATTCAGACCTAGGCCTAGGCATAATCCTGCCAGGTTTGCCTGTCCCCCTTTCTGCCTTTGACAATCTGTAGTCTGAATTTTGTAAAATGATAAAGAAAATGTGCTGCATTCAAAGGGAAAGTAGATGTATCAGTTCTACCCCAAACCTGTCCCAACCTCTGTTATAAAAGCAGTGCTGTTCAATTAACTGAATCCAGCAGTTGTAAGGAGAATGCTTTGTGGTTTCCTTGGCCTGCAAACCCCCCCCCACCACCACCACCACCAATTAAAACATCCCAAAGCAATATCTTTTCTGAGGCCTGTTCCAGACTGCCAAAATAAAGCTGCTTCGAGTCTCTTTGGAGGTATGCTATTTAAATGATGCCTGGGTCCTAAGAGTCCGGAGGTCGCGCCAAAGCCACACTCCAATCCTAAGCACTGGAGCGCAGCTTTGGTGCAGCTTCCGGATTCTTAGGATGCATGCATCATTTAAACAGCATACCTCCAAAGAGAACCGAAGCAGCATTATTTTGGCAGTCTGTAACAGGCCTATGATACATACTGTATCCCTTGAAGATGGGGTCTACGACTGCTGGAACAGAGTAGTTCTCCCCACCACCACTGAAGCTCAGTTTTCATTAAATACCACTCTTTTTCATCCAAGACATTCTTAGCAGTGCAGCACTTCTCACCTCTTTGTGATTATAACAGTTATCCAACTTCATACTGGTTTATATTTTAGTGGGGTGGGGGAATTAGAAAGCTCTGCAGAATATTTCTACAAACGGTCTACAGATCTAATACAAACAGATACTAAAACGAATGCCAAAATTATCTCCTGAATATTATGAACTAAAGAAAGCAATTGCTCTGAAGCTCAAGAACTTCACGTAAAAGTAAATTCAATGCTCGGTTACATATATTTAAAAAGGTGAAGGGGGAGAAGAGCACAGGAAGACCTCTGTTGTTGTATAAATGATATATTAACAGTCTCTCCCCTCACAAACTTCCCCTACCCACATATTTGAATTATTCGTTAACATCTTTTGCATGGCTAATCTCATTAATTGCCACTTCATATGTTTGTAGACCTGGTTAGCATACCTGACACCCTCTGTGCTATATATGGGGTTCACCCCTTCTAAAACCCTAAGCCTTTGTATCCAATTTGCATATTTCTAAATAAAACTTCTTTTATTTATGAAGCGTGGAGTTCTCCCACAGTTAGTACTAGTATACACAAGGGAAAAATGATCCTCAAGGTTACCCAACCTCTCACAGGCCTCCTGCTTAGCTAATAATTTCCCCCAAGAAAGACAAAGGCAAACTCCCTCTGAGCAAATCATACCAATAAAATCCTCTACTAGATTTGCCTTAGGTTAGCCATAAGTCGTAAACAACGTGAAGGCATACAGCAACAACAACAGCGACAGTTAGTCAGTAAAGCCATCTTTATATGTTTTACAGAAAAGACTAACTTTGGCGGGTTACACACTCCTGAAAAGCGGCGCTCTGCTGCCGCTGCCGGTTGCTACATCCAGGAACTGCAGCAGCCAAACTGCGCGGTTCCCGGACGCAGCAAAGAAGAAGCACCAAAATGGCGCTTCTTCTTGCGCCCCAGATGGGACGCCGCAAGGCGCTAGTCGCGCACTTGTGGCGTCACATCCGGGGCTCGACGTGCAGACGCTATGCGTCCAGCATGTAAAGATTGCGGCGCTCGTGTGTATAGGGCACTGCCATCTTTACGCCCTCGTCACGTGCTAGGGGTGAGGCCGGTATGGACGTTAGGTCCTTGGCCAACCCCTAGCACATGACGGGGGTGCCGCAAAGGCCCGTTTGTAATGGGCCATTGTTTCATTTCTTAATGAGTTCCTATGGGGAGTGGAGGGGTCTTATTGTTCAATCTCTTCCTTGCCAATTGATTACTCAGTGTCAGAGATCCAACTTTTAGCTTTCACATTTCCCAGCATGAATATCATGGTGTAACAGTGTAACTAGGAATGAATAAAGATTTTTGCACTAACAACTTTTAAATAAAAAGTTATCTACTTCATGGACTTAGTTTTGTTTAAATGGAGCACCTGCCTGCCTGAACAAAACAGGAATTTAGGGAGGTTGCATACTTTTGGGAAGCAATTGTGAATCTCAGCACATGGGAACTTCTTCAGTCAGGTATAGAAATAATCTAAGCTTTTCCCTGCTCTAAAACTGTACACACAGACACAGACACAGACACACACACCTATGTACACATACACAACACTTTGGCTAAGAGTTACCTAGTACAAAATAGACAAGCTCTATGGCACATTCAGGATTTGGAAGATATGAAACCAAGCATTGGTCTTAAGTGCAGAAAAGGGAATGAACTTTGCCTCTCCACTTGTGTAACAGCAGCAGTGGTTGAAACTAACTTGTGTAACCTCATGATCCCCTTGCATATGCTTTCAACAATCACATAATATTGTGCAAAGACTGGGGGTGATGATGGATTTTCAGTGCTGCAGGATACAATGATTAATGTCAGTTTGTAATAAACCCCTTAGATTGATAAGTTACCAGTCTAGAAAGATTTGTAAAGCTCCCCTAAGCCACGTAGAGCTACTCCATATCTAAAATAACTTCCCAAGGAACCTCTGTCAATCTGTTTTCTACACATAGCCCTAGCATATTGTGATACCTTAAAGGCTAATGAATTTGATGTCAACTCTAATTCATGAAAGTTTACTCTATAATAAATTTCCTGCTCTTAAATATGCAACAAGACACCTCATTTTCAGCACTGATGTTTACTCAATCTGGGGCCATATTTTACACTGTATTGTGGCAGCAATGAAGGAACACCTAACTGTATTTATATACTGTACAGTGCTGTATACAGTGCTGTTAACACTTTAAATGATAGTTCAATTGACTGTTTTGTAACCAACTGTGGTGTCAGAAACCCCAGAGAAAACTTCACATTAAATCTTTTTGGTAAGCCTTCTCCTAGCTTCATGATGCTTTGCTGGACCTGAAAAATGCAGCAGAGACACCAAATATAGAAAAGTGGTACTAGTACTTTTACACATTCTTCTGGAAAGCATGCAATCAAATGTTAACTCTCAGAAGATGAGGAGAATTGGAAGTACATTTCAGGTCTGATCTAACATAATGTTAAATTAGTGTAAGGGCACTGAAGCAGAATAATGTTTTCGGAGGCCATTAATGCATTTCCTGAAGCTGACAAGGGCACCCTAAGGAGCAATATGGGGAAATGCCTTCCCCAGTTTCCCTCCAGGGTCCTCTGTGTTTTATCTGCCACTCTGAAAGTAAATAAGATTGAGTTTGGGTTCTTCTTTGTAGCTAAGTGCCTCTCATTAGATCTATGACCCAGATCAAAAGAACCCCAGATTACAGTTCTTTTCTGTTTTCAATGCAAATCAAACCTCTGAGGATTGTGTGATT
Organism: Sceloporus undulatus; assembly: GCF_019175285.1. Lineage (NCBI taxonomy): Eukaryota > Metazoa > Chordata > Lepidosauria > Squamata > Phrynosomatidae > Sceloporus > Sceloporus undulatus. The sequence goes on from NW_024802936.1 coordinate 2,964,670, forward strand.
TTACTGAAGGTATTTATGCTGAAGGACAACTCATTAATGCTTCAAATATGTAGACAGAAATTCTGCAAGGTATAAGGGTTAGATTCCTGAACTAGGAGTACTTAAAATAAATGCAACATGAAAGCCAGCAAGGTTGTAGTGGTTAGAGCGTCAAACAGGAGTGTAGGATACCTGTGTTCAAAGCTATACTAGGCCATGAGACTAATTTGGTGACCTTGAGCAAATCACAGCCCTTTGAAAGTTGTTATAGTAATGTAAAGCAGCAGTTTCTCCGGTTGGTGCTAGACTACAGCTCCCAGTATCCTTGACAAATGGATCCAGGACTTATGGTTGCCTGACAAAATTTGGAGGGCCATAGTTTTCCGATCTGTGATGTTGGGGCTAAGAAGTGTCATGTATCCTAATCTGCACATTTTAGTGGAAAGCTGGGATAAATACAGGCCAAGACCCTGCATCTTCAGGGCAAAGTACAAAGTGATGGTTATTACCTTAAAGCTCAGCTGATTTGGGCCCAGGATGTCTACATGATTGCCTTCTCTCATATAATCCACCCTCTGTGCACTCAGCTTCTCTGGGAAACATCTAGTTCAGTCAGCCAAAACTAGGCTGACTCGAACCCAGAGGACATTTTCTTCAACCACCCCTAGAATGTGGAATGACCTGCCAGAAGAGATTCATCAGTTCAAGATACTGTCTGAATTTAAATCAGCAGTAAAAACCAGGCACACTAGGTAGGCTCATCCAAATTATTTTAAAATTATGGTTTTAAAATGTTTAATGATAAATTTTAATATGTATTGGTTTTCAATGTTTTATTATGTTTTATATTTATAGAAAAATATACGATGTGTGTGTTTATCATGTTTTGTATTTGTAAAAACATTTATATGTGTTGTGTTATTTGTTGTTGATTATCATCATCACCATCATCATCATCATAATCAGACATAGGTATGAGAAAAGAGCTCTATTGTCAAAGGTACGGCTTTTGAATTAATTCCCTTGTACACTTAGAAGCTAGGCATCTGCACAAGCTGAAAGAGTTTTGAGATGCTGGAAAAGAGCATGCTGAATGATTATGAGTCTATCTGCATCCTTGCATTCACACCAGCAAGACATGGCATGAAAAGCAGCAGCAGGGACCCCTGTGAGGTCCTGTCACAACTGCCTTTTGCACCAGGCAGCTGGGCTGTTTCCCAAAAGCCTTTGCAATTTTCCCAGGTTTTGGTATGGAGGGAAGACCAGCAGTCAGAGGCAGCCTGGTTGATTATCAGGTGGTGGGAGTCAGAAAAAGTGGAGGCTTTATTCGGGTCTCCTTCTAGCCCTTGTAAGCAGCTTCCCCACTACAGTGGCCAGTCAGCTTTTCATCATCTTCATTTACCCTACCTCTACATAGAGGATTATTTCACTTCTAATATTGATTGCCATACCCCTGGGTGGTGTTGACATAAGGAGCTGGGACTTGTATGCTTGTTGTACCTGGTATGGTGGTACCCTTAAATAACCCTGGATGTGTAGGCCATCAGGTTGTACCCAGCTCAGGAGCAGATGCTCTGGCTCACTCCCAAGTGGCAGGGGAACAACACAGTAGTTTCTTCCTGAATGGATTTCTGTATCTCATTGCAGCAGTGTCCATCAGCCAGCAGGTAGGGCGATTGATGAATGGGTTGCCATTGGCTGGCGGGCAGGTTAACCAGTGCTTGGACCAAGACTATTCATCTGTGAACAATAAAGTTGTGGCCTTTTCCACTCCAAAAATGTAGCCTGTGCTCGTTCTTGCCAAGAGGTGAACACTCACTGCTGGGTTTGCATTTAGGATGTTCTTTCCATTCTACTTCAGTAGAGCTACAAGTATAGCTATTTTTCAGCATCTCGGAATTACTTTAGCAACCCCCTGTGAAGAAGAAGAAAAAAATACACAATCTGCTGTGCACACACTGACCAGAGGCACTCTTCTTGTTATTAGTACAGCAAATAGATACTTTACAATTACAGGAAAAACCCCAGCGGCTGACAGTTCAAAAGATAAGACACATATGAATGGAGAATGGTGGGTGATGAAAGTTAAAGCTCAGCAAGAGAGAGTCTGTACATGAGAAAAGTTAATCCAGGAACAGCCCTGGAAGCAGCAGCAAGAGAAAGAGGAGGAAGGTGAGTATGAAAAAGTCTTCTGAATACAGAATAAGAAAGTAGAATCCAAAGTATGGCAACATTGTCTGTAGAGATGCCTTTAAGGCCAAATGGCTACATATTGTTATAAAAACAGTGGGCAAACTAAGTGTTGATGAGTGTTACCTCTGCCACTATTATGAGTGTACACTTTTCGAGTAGGATCTATTATACACCAAAGAGCCAAAACAAAAAGTGCAAGCTGGATCCCATGGGGTTAAGAGTTCTCCATGCAGGGTTATCCTAACTAGTCAAGAAAACCTTATCCACCTACTGGGTTAATGATGTCTATGTTCACATGTCCATGAAGAACATTTATGAAGGGGTCCTAGTGATGCAATGTTTCCAGTTATGACTGGACTACATAATGGCAAGCTCCTTCAAGAAATCTAAAGAATAACTAGTCCAAATTTTTCTCTAATGAAGATGAATACACACACACAGAGTGTGCAATTCCTCTAATCTCATTATTAATGCATATTAATTTTAACTCATTTAACTCATGAGAACTATGGGGTTTTTTTTCAGATGTATTTTTATTGCTTTAAGTTGCAGCAGGCAATTAATGGCCCCAAAAGCCCATCTGAATAATAATAATAATAATAATAATAATAACAACAACAACAACAACCTTTGCCTGTGAAAGAACATTCCACAGCCTGAGAAAAGCCACCTAGGAGGCACACTGTTGTTTCCTCACCAACAATTCCCATAAAGGTGGTGGGACATAGAGAAATCTTCCACCAAAGATCTCAGAACTTGGCTAAAATTATAGGCAAGTCATCATCATACACATGTATGATGTACTAACTATAAAGCCTTGGCTGAGATGTGAACAACACTGGTCAATCCCAAATCATCACATTTCCCCCATACAGGCTTTGTTAGTAAATGGCCAGGGAATTGGTTTAGCTCCCCTCTGTGAGACAGGACACTTCGGAACAATCATATCAACTACCTGGTCATTTTTCCATTCCAGAGATCAAGCATGGCTTTAACAGGTCCCCAGCCATGGCAGCAGGAAACTTCCCAAGAGCCATCAGGAATCCATCTGAATCCATAAACCTCCTGTGGCAGACCACCTGAATGGGCCCTCCCACCCCTGCAGAGGTTCTGAATCCCAGAAAGTCTAAACCTGACCATGAAGTGACCTGTCTATAACAATGGAACAGTAGAAAGCTCCTCCATTCCGAGATGATCATCATCCCCTCCTGTACAGAAAACAAGGTCTAGAGTGTGCTCAGCAGCATGAGTGGGGCCAGATACCACTTGGGACAGACCCATAGTTGTCATTGTGAACATGAAGTCCTGAGCCACTCCTGACAGGATAGCCTCAGCATGTATGTTGAAATCTTTGAGCAGTATAAGATGGGATAACTCCAACACAACCCCAGAGACCACTCCCTGCTGTTGAGCAGCGGGATGGGTGGTATACCAACAGAATCCCTAATCTGTCCCGGCTACCCACTTTTAAATAAACACACTCAGACCCTACACACTGAGGGACAGGGTGCCTGGTCATGATATTATCACAATAGACCATTGCAACTCCTCCACCACCCCAGGTCTCACCTGTTGCTGCACAGAGAATCCTGGTGGGCAAAGATGAGAGAGATTACCCACCCAAGTCTCATCCAACCAGGTCTCTATAACACATGTTAGGCCAGCATGTTCATCCATGATCAAGTCCTGAATGGCAGCAATCCCACCATCTGGCCTTGCATTAAGCAACAGCATTTTCAACCTGAGGGGATTGCTTCTTTGGCTATCCAGATTATCTGGGATGAGAGACAGTTTGGGGCGATTAACACCCTACCATAAACTTTACTCCCAGAATAGTGCAACTGTACGCTGATGACACCCAGTTGTATCTTTCCACCCCTGACCTTTCTCCAAGGCTTGAACAGCAAGTTTCATCTTGTCTCACAGCTGTCTCGCAGTGGATGCACCATCGGTGTTTGAAGCTCAACATGTCCAAGACAGAGCTTCTTGTCTTTCCTCCTAAGCCCACCCTTCAACACTCCTTTTCTATCTCTGTGGACAACATTTCTATTCAACCAGTCCAGCAAGCCCGCAGTCTTGGTTTTATCTTTGATTCTTCTCTGTCGTGTATCCCTCAGATCCAGACCACAGCCAAGGCTTGTAGATTCTTTTTATACAACATTGCCAAAATCCGACCATATCTCTCTGCCTCTACTGCCAAGATTCTGGTCCATGCCCTAGTGGTCTCACGACTGGATTACTGTAACGTCCTCCTGGCTGGGCTTCCTCTTTCTCACCTCCGTCCTTTAATTTCTGTCCAGCATTCAGCTGCACGCAATATCACATCCGCCCACAGCTCTGACCACATCTCTCCTGTGTTGGCATCCCTTCATTGGCTCCCCCTCCCTTTCCGCATTCAGTATAAGCTCCTGCTGTCCACGTTTAAAGCCCTCCATGGGCTGGCCCCTCCTTACTTATCAGACCTTATTTCTTCTCACCTTAACAATAATAGTAATAATAATAATAAATAAAATTTTTATTTATATACCGCTTTTCTAAAAATCAAAGCGGTTAACAACATGTGCAAATACAATCTAAAACCATCAAAATACAAAACATCATATAAAACATCAGAACACCAACTACAGCAATAAAACCACATCTCGTGCCAGCTCAACAGTGCTGATGGGGGGGGAGCACATTGGGAGTCAGGAGTCAGGAGTCAGGGGTATGCCTGCTCAAAGAGGTGTGTTTTTAACCCCTTCTTAAATTGGTTCAGTGAGGTGGCCGAGCGGAGCTCATCGGGAAGCGAGTTCCAGAGATTGGGGGCCGAGATAGAGAAGGCCCTCCTGGTGGCAGTAACTAATCTGACCTCCGGAACTCTTAATAATTGCTTCCCGGTTGATCTGAGTGTGCGGGGCGGATTGTACGGAGAGAGGCGGTCCTCCAAGTACCCTGGGCCCAAGCCATTTAGGGCTTTACAGGTAATAACCAACACCTTGTATTGCGCCCGGAAGTGAATAGGCAGCCAGTGAAGGTCTTTAAGGACCGGTGTTATGTGGCTGGTCCTAGGTGTATTAGTGACGAGTCTTGCCGCCATATTCTGCACCAATTGCAGCTTCTGGGTATGGTACAAGGGTTGCCCCATGTAGAGCGCATTGCATAAATCCAATCGAGAGGTTACCAGAGCATGTACTACCATTTCAAGGTCCCCCCGGCCCAGGTAGGGTCGCAGCTGGCGTATCAGCCTAAGCTGATAACAGGTGCTCCTGACCGTCACATCCACCTGAGATGTAAGGTGGAGCGACGAATCAAGGAGCACCCCCAGACTGCGGACAGAGTCCTTCATGGGAAGCACGATCCCGTTCAGAACAGGTGGAACCACCACCATCCCCGGGCCAGGGGAACCTATCATGAGTACTTCCGTTTTCTCTGGATTCAGGCTGAGTCTGTTTTCCCTCATCCAGCCCATTACTAACTCCAGACAGGCAACGAGAGGAGAGATGCCATCCTTGGTCACTGAATCAGTCGGAGACATAGAGAAGACTATTTGGGTGTCATCAGCGTACTGATAACCCCGCGCCCCATGCCTCCAGATGATCTCTCCCAGCAGTTTCATGTAAATGTTAAAAAGCATGGGGGACAGAATGGCTCCTTGAGGGACCCCAGATGTAAGGGCCCTCTTGTCGGAGCACACGTCCCCCAGCTGCACCATCTGGAACCTCCCAGAGAGATAGGATCGGAACCACTGGAGCGCAGTGCCTCCGATTCCCAGCTCCACTAGGCGCTCCAGAAGGATACCATGGTCAATGGTATCGAAAGCCGCTGAGATGTCCAAGAGCACTAACAGGGACACGCTACCCCTGTCCATGCCAGACGGAGATCATTGACCAGGGAGACCATAGCAGTCTCAACCCCATAACCCGCCCGAAAGCCGGTTTGAAATGGGTCTAGATAATCCGTTTCATCCAAGATCGATTGAAGCTGGATTGCAACTGCCCTCTCAATCACCTTCCCCAAAAATGGCAATAGCGATACTGGCCGATAACTGTTATGCATTGGGGGTCAAGGGAGGGCTTTTTTAGCAAGGGTTTTACAATGGCCAATTTCAAGCTAGATGGAAATTGTCCATCCCTCAATGATGTATTAATTATACGGTGTAACATGGAAGTTACTGCCGTTCCCCCCTGAGCCGCTAGCCATGAGGGACAGGGATCGAGGGAGCAAGTTGTCTTCCTAACACTTCTAAGGATCTTGTCCACATCATCGGTATCTACAGACTCAAAGTGATCCAGTATAATCAAGTCCACGGAGGCTCTGGATACCTCTACTCTGGTTTCTGCACTAATACTGGCGTTAAGACCTTCCCTTATCCGAGAGGTTTTATCCGCGAAGAAGCTGTTAAATTGGTCACAGCAGGCCTTAGATGGTTCTAAAATAGGGTTCAGGGCAGGGGAGAGCCGAGTAAGCTCCCTCACTACCCTGAACAGCTCTGCTAGACGCGACTCCGCGGACGCGATACGTGCACCAAAGAACGAGTTCTTTGCTGCATCTATCGCCTCTCCGTAGTCCTCCAACAGACAGTCTAGGAGAGCCTTGTCGGGTAAGCGCTGGTGTGCCCGCCAGTCACGCTCTAGCTGTCGCAGCATCCGCTTCCTTGCCTGGAGATCTTCCGTGTACCAGGGCTTCTTTTTGGAAGCAGGCCTAAGAGGGCGCTTGGGAGCGATACTGTGTATAGCCCTGGAGAGATCAGTGTCCCAGATGTTAGTCAGGGCGTCAACAGAATCACCGTCATTCCCAACCATATACCCCTCTAGGGCTTCCTGGAACCTTTTGGGTTCCATCAGCCTTCGAGGGTGGACCATTCTAATGGGTCCGCCACCCCCGGGAGGGATCTGGGTAGATGCCTTGATTTTTGCCTCCACCAGGAAATGATCCGTCCATGACAGGGCGGAAATATTGATTATTTCCACCCACGGAATTTCCATGTCCGTACAAAAAAAAACATATCAAGTGTATTACCCGCCGAATGCGTAGGCCCCGTGACCAGTTGTGACAGGCCCATGGCTGTCATGGTATCCATGAATTCCCGAGCCGCACCAGATGGAATCTGGTTGGCCGCGAAGGGAATGTTGAGATCCCCCAGGACCAAGAGCCTGGGGGATTCCAGCACTAGCTCCGAGACCAACTGTGTCAGCTCGTTAAGGGAGTCTGTTAGCGCACGGGGTGGCCGATAGACCAACAGAATCCCTAGACTGTCACTGGCCTTCAGGGTCAGGTGAATACACTCAATATAGGAAGTTTGACGGACATGGTTCCTGGATAGGGACAAGGTGTTTTTATGAATCAAAGCAACACCCCCCCCGCCCATCTAACCTGGTCTGGTCCTTCACTGAGTACCCAGCAGATAGGGCCTGAGCCCACACAACTTCCCCTTCAGGCCCAAGCCAGGTCTCAGTAATGCAAGCCAGGTCACAGTTGTTATCTTCAAGCAGGTCATGAATAATGTCGGTCTTGTTCTTGATAGACCTGGCATTGCACAGGAGCAGAGACAGGGTTTGTGGAATGGTTGGGATGACCCTCAGATCTCTTTGGTTAGAAGAGGGATAGGAAGGGGAGATAGGTATTAAGCATCGATCTCGCCTTCCCCTGTAACGCTGATCCACTCTCCTACCGCCATACCTCCCCCTGCCCCACACTACTCCAATAGGAGCCCCGCTCACGCCGAGGGAATTACCCTCTGCCTCCCCAACCAAAACACTCTCCACATCCATACCCTCCCCTCCCCCCACAATACAGCAATGAAGGCAGAGAGAAGATACTACAATCATTCTCTGCCAGGTAGCTGGCGCGAGTTCGTCACCCCTACCTTCCGCGCAGTTACAGATGTGCGCAACTGCACAGCTGCGAAAGTGCGCTGAGATGGAGTCCAATAGCAGTCCGAGGGCAGCTCCTACCTTCCCACTAGGGCCCTCCGTTCTGGTAGTCAAGGTCTGCTGTCCCAGCCCAGGATTTCCTCTGCCCCATCTCGGATTCGCCCCTTTTCACTCGCTGCCCCTCACTCCTGGAACCTTCTTCCCCCACAAACAAGAGCCATCTCTTCTTTAACCAGCTTCAAATCAGAGCTGAAGACCATCCTGTTCAGAGAAGCGTTCCCAGACATTGCATAATTGTCACTTGCTATTTGATGTTCTTTGTTGCCTGTTTTATGGAATCATTTCCTGTATTGCTATGTATTTTATATGTATTATCGTACTAGAGAGGCCCCTTCCCCACCACCACTCCCTTTGTGTTGTGTCTTTTTAGATTGTAAGCCTGAGGGCAGGGAACCGTCCAATTAAAAAGATTGTATGTACAGCGCTGTGTAAATTTACAGCGCTTTATAAATAAAGGTTAATAATAATAATAATAATAATAATAATAATAATAATAATAATAATAATAATAATAATATACTCTTTCTGTATCTTCCAATATCTCATTTCTGTGTACTGATTCTACACCCTAACATGGCTATATCTTTGAATTCTCCAAATACACTGTAAAACTTGAATGGCTACTCTCTGAGTAGCATTATCTCCCTCCCTTTGATGGCTGCATATCTCCCCTCTCCACATGACTGGCCACTTGTTTACCCTGGCAAAGCAATGCCTATCAGCAGGTGAAGATTTCTATCAAACAAGCAGCAGACAGATAGGCGTTTACCCTCATGTCCTCATGTCACCCTTGAAGTGGCTCCCCCAAAGGGGTGAGCCCCCTTCAGTTCTGACCCCAGTTGTGTTGGACCCACTCCATTTATTTTTCCCAGCATAGGACCTAACCCAAGCCAGCTGGAGAACCTGCTGAAGAGCACTGGCTGGGCCTTAGTTCTGTAGTACTCAATGTTCAGTGATTTTATTTTAAAGCTATCTTTTTGAGTCAAGGTTTAACTTCTAATCTTCACATAACAAAATGAAAATATTTATTTGTTTAAATGTATTTCCAGCTAGTCTAATAAAGGAGAGTTCTCTTCTTTCTTACTGGTTTGCTCTCTATCCATTGATCAGAGATCTGACAAACCATTTCTCTCAGAAAATTACAGAACAGAATGAAAGTGTGCCTTCCATTGATGTTATTTTTATCTTCAGTGAGTCATATTTCAATCAGACAACAGGCTGCATATAGTTTTCAGCTATGAGAGGAGCAAGATGGTCAAATGAAAAGTAAAAATGCATTTCCCCCAGCCAGGGCACTACATTTTAATTTTGTTGCTGTACTTTACAACTACTGTCCCTAGAAGTGAAGCGAATCTTTAACCTTAGACTCTCAAGAGCTCTTAGGACAACTGAGAACAGTTGTTCAAAAGTATGTGGGTTGGTTTGTGGGGGTTTTGGGCATCATTGCCTTGTTTGTGATCTTCTGCTTTGCTTTGGTAAATTATATATTCAGCAATCATAGATCATAGATTGCTGATTAGTGTTAGTTGCTCCAATGTTAAATCAACATTAAGATGAATTGGGGTAAAAAAAAAAATCCCTGGGAATATTTTTATTATTGCACATTGGCTTCAGAAATCTCTGGGTATTTTTTCCCTTTTATAATGTATCTTCAATTATGGGCTTTATTCGGGCTTATTGAGCATTTTGGTTGCTCTGTTCTTAATCCTATTGCTTCATTACAGAAGTGCAGTGGAAGAATAGTTAGCGGCCTGAACACTGTATATGTATCAGTCTTTATTCTTTCCCTCAAGGTGGAAGCCAATTACAGTGTACCTATTCAGGTACACCAAATTAAGAAAGTCAGAAAGGCACTGTATATGGTACTTCATTCTCTTGTGTGGAAAAGGTTAGCATAGATCAAATGGCAATCCAGGAGAGGAACAACTTCAGCACCATCTCCCATTAGTTGAAAAGGACGTATATATACTTTTATGATTATACAATAAAACATGATCGAGAACTTTTCAGTAACTTTCAGTCATCTTAGTGAAAATGAGGTGCAAAAGACATGAGGAAGATGAAATGTTCATGATATATGTTCAACATGAATGTTAATACAAATGTTGGAGGTAGATATTGTTAGCTTTATAAGAAAAGAACAGCTGTTTCTACTCTTTGTTTTATCTGCTCACTGGATAGTTGAGTAGATCAGTGCTAATCAAAGTGGTGTGTGGACCGGTGCTAATCCCTGAGCCATTGGATGATAGTTCCTGGAAGGCTTCCTGGAAAGAAAGAACCAATCATGGTCAGTGGACACAAATAAGGTACCTGTCCCTGGCATATTGGGAAAGATTAATGGTCCCCACATTAGACAGCTTAAGAGGAAATGGAGAATAGGGTCCTGGACCCCAGTCATAACATCCCAGGCAGACAGCTGAAACACTTGCCACTAAATCTGTCCTTGCAGCTCTGAACTATAGGCGAGCATATAGATGTGATCCCCCTGTGCTGGGATTCTCCCTGAAATAGAAAATTTACCTCTGTGAAGCCTTTGTGGTTAGCTAGTTGTTCACTAATAAAAAGTGTGATGAAGAAACTTATAATGATGCTGAAACTGAATCACAAGGCAGGCAATGAATCTTAAGGAGCTAACTGGCTAAAACGGTTTTGGAAAATTCAAGAAGAGTTGGTTAAGGATAGACATGCATGCATTTCATTACACTGAACTGTAATTACTTGTCAATAAACAAAGTTGCATGTGTATAGTTGTCCATACAATAAAACTGGGTTTTGGGTGAGCCTCTGTGTCACATATTTGATCCCTGAGCAAAGAACCCTCTGAATGGAGCCCCAAATAACATTACCAAGTTCTGACATAAAGCATACATGGAGCAATAATCCAGCACTGATTAGAACTGGAACCAGAGTTAGCTGGTATGCTAGATTACATCTAATTAATGTGGAAACAATGTCAATTGCAGTCTGGAACGTGTGAATAAGTTCAGAGGCAGGCAACAGGCATTATTCTAATATGCAGCTGGACCAGTTTTGTGCAATTGGAAAATAAAAGGTACAATAGGAAATAGGTATCTGTGTAGATGGTAATAGGTACTTTAATCTGGAACAAACTTACTTGTTAATACATATAGATAAGAAAAAGTCTTTTTAAAAAGATTGCTATTATCTTTCAGTCTTCATAACTTTATATTAACAGAATATTATTGGGACCAAGTACCTTACTACTCCATCTGTGACCTGGGAGAATAAGTACATGAAGATCTATATAGTTTCTTTAGATCCAGCTGTGTTGCTGCAGGCACTGTCAAATGCACACAGCATTCCTTTTGTACCATGTCTTCAGGGTTCATTGCCACCTTGAAAGTCCTGCTTTTCATCACCAGATTTTCACCATTACATAAATGTGATCAATTCTGGTTCAGTTCACAGTGTCATCAGACCTCAGGGACAATGCCAATGTGTCTTCAGTCAATGTCCCAGTGAGGCTGTCCCTGTCACTTTCTACAATGCACTAAGTGGTTATGCAAAACAACACATGGTACTGGATGGATCAAGAAGAAGCATCTTCTTAGTTCCAGCCTTCTGGTTTCTTGTGCTCGTGTGTGTGTGTGTGTGTGTAGGCTTAGTATAAACCCTAGAAGACAGCAGAACAAAGAAATAAATTGGGAAGCTGAAGAAAAGGTGAAGAATGCTGGGAATCACAGTCAAACAGCACCTGGGAGGCTGTACAGTTTTTACACTGCCTTATTGTGTAGGATTGCTAATGATATCTTGTTTCAGCTCAGCCTTGGCACACTATTTTAAATAATGAAACTGTAGCCTTAGAAAATAAAATCCAGATAACTATAAATGTCTGGGTTCCCTGTAATCCTGTCTGACATGAACTATTGTAGTATCATTCCCCCCCCCCCAGCTAGAGCTGAACTGATTGAGCAAAAATGCTTTAAAAAAAAGTTATATTGGATGCAGGATAACTTTGATAAATCCAAGAGATTATTTTACTTTGGAAAGAAATTGTCACTGCTTGTTGCAATTTCAAGATATTTCATGCTGCCAAAAATTACTCTGTAATCACTCTGCTTGGTAAATTATGTCTGAATGACAAATACAAAGACAAATGCTATTTATAAAGATAAGTAGAACAAGTTAGTGTGCTGATTGGATCGTGGAAATTTCAGAGATGTAGATTAATTACAGATCTACACAGCTCAAAGGAAATGCCCTTCAATTTAATTAAATTGAACATGGTGTATTACTTGCAGAAGATAGGCAAGTGTCAGGTTTGACTTTTTCTATTGCCTTGCACATCAAATCAATTTTACTTGTTTCTTTTTTTTAAAAAAAAGAATACTTGAAATAAAAAAAATAATAGCTGTAATTTGCTATAAGTTTTACACAAATTGGGTAAATTATGTGGCAGAAAAACGAAATGCTACAAAATGAAAATATACCAAATGACCTTCAAAAGATCTGCCTTAGCAAGTTAGTGGGCAGGGATCCGCTAACTGCACAGGCCTAAGCTCTATAGTAGAAGTAGGAGCCTTGCCAGCTTTCAGATGTTCATAGAATCAAAGAAGCATAGAATCGTAGAGTTGAAATTGACTACCAGGGCCATCCAGTCCAACCCCCCTGCCCTGCAGGAAATCTCAATCAAAGCATCCCCGACAGATGGCCATCCAGCCTCTGCTTAAAGACCTCCAAAGAAAGAGACTCCACCACACTCCGAGGGAGTGTGTTCCCTGTCAAACAGCCCTTACAATCTCCAACAGCATATCAAATAGTGAGGAATGCTTGGAACTGTAGTTTAACAACATCTGGAAGACCACAGAATACTCATCTCTGCTTTGTAGTCCAAATCTGATTTGTTTAGTCCCAAATAAAGGAGAGCCATTGACTTAATGGTAACTTGATAAATCAGCACTTGTGTAAGTCTAGGGTTGCCAGATGAGGATCATCCGAGACCCTGAGATTGACAATCTCAGAATGACAATCGCGCAAAATTGGCACTTGGAAGAAATTCCAACAATTGATATGTGGTTACAAAAGTCCTTTACAATTATAGAAATGGATAAAATTACTATGGATCTAAAGGATGACGTTAAAGAAGAGAAACAAACATGGGAGTCGTTTTTGGATCATTGTAAAAAACGATGGCACCTTTTTCAGGATTAAATAACTTCCTCTACGCCAAACGTTTAGGAAGGTTAGAAAGTTTATTCTCTCTCCAATTTTTCCGTATTGTAAAGTGATGTAGTATAGATAAATCAGCCCTTTGGAACGCGCTGCCCACTGAGCTCCGCTCGTCCACTACCCTGGCCCAATTTAGGAAGGATCTCAAAACCTTCCTATTCCAGCAGGCATTCCCCGAATAAATATCCTGTGGGCCTCCCTCCTCTTTCGTGGCCAAGAGGCTGGGCTATGGGGCTTTTTACTGTTGTCTTGTTTTAACTATGTTTTAATTGTGTATAATTGTTTTTAACCTGTTGTGAGCCGCCCTGATCGTAGGAAGGGCGGCATAAAAATAAAATTTTATTATTATTATTATTTTTATATGAATATAATGCATCTAGTTGCGCGGTGTTTGTTACGGTATAAATAAGATCAACAATAAGGGTTCATAAATATGTAATGCTATTAACAATATACCAGTCAAAGTCGATATTGATAGAATTTGGGTGGGGGGGTGGAGGGAAACTGTTATAATGAAGGACACAGAAAGATGTAAGAGGTCAAAATGGGGATTTTTTATTTGGTTGTACAATTTCAATAAAGAGTATTTTTTTAAAAATTTCCTTAAATTTTACACATGTAGAAGAGGGATACCTTCCTAACTCTTGAATGCCCACCAGCATCTGTGATGATGGCACTAATCTTGGTGGCTATAATGGACTAAGTCTAGAGAACTACATTAAGCACATCATGCCTTAAGCTGTGTCATGTGCCTACTGCTGTATACATTATTTTGATATAACACTGTCAGTAGAATTTCTCTCTCTGAAAAAAGAAAGCCAGTCCTATTTGTGTGTTTTTGTACATTTCATTCTAAAACTATTCCCTTGAAGAAGGCTAGTCAAGGCTCATCTCATACACAATGGGATCTTGTTCACTGGGGAATGATACATTTTTGGTGCAGCTCTGTTTTCCACCCTCCTTTGTGATGGAAAGGATAACCAGCTACCAATTCCCTCAGATTAGTCCTTCTCAATTGTGTTTGTCCCTTTGGGGCTTCTCATCCATCTCGTCCAACTTGGGAAATGAGCTTTACAACATTCAGTGCACTTGAAGCAAATTAAGACCAAGTTGTCATTTGGAAGACTCCAAAGCGGAGGTGCTCCTTTCCGCCGCAGGCTGAAGTACGATACACATATAAAACTGGCATGGCTACAGTAAAGGAATTATTTTTTATTTCATCTTTTGAAAATTCTTGCTTTAATGGTTCCATTAGTCCTCTTTGCATCTGTAGCCTGGCCATACACTTGGATGTGCCAATAGCATATGCTTCATCTGTTCTTTTTTATTATTATTATTATTAGGGACACTTTTCATTTCCTGATAACAGAACTGTTTTGTCTATTTTTGCTCCGGGGGATATTTGCTTATGCAGTTGTTACCAAGCTACCAGTGGACCTGAATCTTGGATGCATCATTTCTAGTATCTCAGTATGTATATTAACACCAAGGTGCCATTCAGAGAACTGACTGCATCTTTCAAAGGGCTGATAAGCTTCAGTAGAACATCTACATTTTTCTTTAGCCAGGTGTGGGGAATCTATGCCTCTACAAATGTTTGTTAAACTACAGTTCCCATAAGCCCTAGCCACAGGTTTGTCAGGTCTCAGAGTCAGGGATGCCAAAACTGGGTTCAGGCCCCAGTGAATTCCCCCCCCCCCCAAAGGCCCTGCGAGACTTGTTCCCTTAAAGTCCCTTGAGTCTGTGTGTTTGGTGGGAGCGTAGGCACTGGCACTCACACTGGCACTCTCCCAAT
Organism: Sceloporus undulatus; assembly: GCF_019175285.1. Taxonomy (NCBI): domain Eukaryota; kingdom Metazoa; phylum Chordata; class Lepidosauria; order Squamata; family Phrynosomatidae; genus Sceloporus; species Sceloporus undulatus. The sequence goes on from NW_024802936.1 coordinate 2,979,742, forward strand.
GACATGCCCAGTTTCACTCTTTGACCTCTATCCAGGGCTGCCCTATCCCTATGATATGTGTTCCTGGGTGGCCAATTAGGGCCAGCCTGGAAATGTTTGGCAACTGCTTTCGGAGGTAGAGGAATGAAGAATTGGGAGAGCTGTTCACCTGGGCTTGGAGATGGAGGTGATATTTGTCCTCATCTTCTTCCAGTCATCTGAGACCACAGTAGGCTGATTTGCTCTAGTTCTCTGTTTCCACCGGCTTCCACCATCATCAGAGGTCTTCTATTTTACCTGCGGCTTTTCTTTTGGCACTGCCACCTGGCCATGCCTCTGAATCCTTTCCTCCTACCTGCTGGTGCTACCACATCCCTTTTCTCACCTCCAGCTTTCTTTCTTTCACTTGGGCCTCAGTCCTGCTCTCTCTCACAGCAAGAACTGGCATACACACACACACACACACACACACATATATATAATATTTTATAATACATAATTTTTATGCTATTATTATTTTCCATGAAACCTCCTGTTTTTACAATGAATGTCAAAAACAATGGACAAAGGATAAAACATGCAGCAAAGCCAGGTCTTGGAACTCTTCCATGACCCAGTAATGTCTTCCTCTCACCTCTCATTGGCCCTGCTCAAAAGCTGCAAATGATTTTTTTTTTAAAAAACTGGATTGTCAAACATTTGATACCAAAATAAACAAAAATATAAACACAGAACAATTGACAACATTGATAACAACGTTTACAAAAACAATAAATTAACTTCCTGAACCTCTACTGCTTGGCGATAACCATAGTTCCATTATATCTATGATGTGTAAATGATGTAATTTCTGAATGTGGTTGTTGCTGTTGTGTGTTTTCAAGTTGTTTCCAACTTATGGTAACCCTAAGGTCAACCTATCAAGGGGTTTTCTTGGTAAGATTTGTTCAGAGGAGGTTTGCCATTGCCTACTCTCTAAGAGCATGTGACTTGCCCAAGGTCACCCAGTGGGTTTCATAGCCAGGTTGGGATTTGAATCCTGGTTTCCAGAGTCATAGTCCAACACTCAAAGAACTACACCATGCTGACTCCAATGAGTGTGGATAATATGTTATTTTTTACAGAGAAATATACGGCTAAGTCAACTGAAAATCAAAGCCCCCATTTGGTATCATGGTAGAGCACAAATTTGTTAATAGCTGCTTCCTGATTGTTAACCATGAATGTCATGATTTTAGACTGTCCCTTATTACTATTTTAAAAACCTGGCAACTTTAGTGGAGTGCCACCACTGCAACAAATCCACCATTGCAACACATGCAACACAGGTACAGACTCTGACAGCAGCACCACACAACCTGGAAAAACAGCTCCCAGATGAAGAACATTCCACAAGCCTCAGTAATAGTCCAGGGACTGGAAAAACTCCCCATGTTACATGTATGCTGGAGGTAAGGTTATGTGCTTCATCAGGAGAAGTGGCAACAGTTATTAGAGACATCTTGCTGCCTGCCCAGCCATTGGAAAATGTTTCTCTGTCTCCATTTTTTGTTGCTTTATCACCTGTTCAGCTGGGCTTTATGTACATTCTGGCCTATTTTTCTCATGTTTCTTTCCACAATCAAAGGAATTCTAGATCACCTCCCAATTTCCCCTGCTATGCCTCTCTGACATCACCTCATATGACATCGCAAAGGCTATTTTCATGATACCATAAGGACATTCACCTTGGTTTTCAGGTTTTGGCCTTGAAATCTCAGAGACAGAGATGCAGCTGACCTGGCAAGCCTAGCAATAGTAATAGCATGTACATTTCTCTACCACTTATCAATGCACTCATCACTCCCTAAGTGATTTACAATCTGTAAGCTAATTGCTCCACAGCAACCTGGGTACTGATTTTACTGACCAACAAAAGGATGGAAGGCTGAGTGGTCCTTGGAGCCCTGCCTGGGATCAAATTCACAACCTTGTGGCTACAGTACCAGCCTTTAACCACTGCACCACCGGTGCTCCCTAGATTGCCCACATGGGCAGAGTTGCTGAAAGCTATGGTTAAAAAACATCTACAAGACTACAGGCCCCTTTCTCCCAATTTAGTCAAAAGGGCCCACATATACCTGGCTTTTAGGCTGGTGTTTTCATTACAGGTTAAATGAATACGTTATATTAAAGGCAGAACAGAGACTTCAGCTTCTTGCAGCACTGGAATACAATATTCAAAATACGACTGTACTATTCTGTAAGGACTAAAGGACCTTTGTATACAGTTTTGAGGAGTACATTGCTATCAGATATTCTCTTGTGTTACCCAAAGAAATTTCAGAGATTATAATGGTGAAATTACTCCCGGTTTTGAGAAAAGGAAGATCTTCAATCTAAACAGTCTGGTGGTCCAAAAACATAGCAAAATTGCCCTCCTTAACCTCAGAAAATGTGAGGGGCCATTTTGATTTTCAAAGATGGGGGTTGACAGAACAGCACAAATATTCAGACCTCCAAGTTTCAACAAGATGTGTATATGGCTCCTGGACTTTTGAAAATTGCCCACTTGTGATCCATTTGGTAGCATTACTTTCTGTAGACACCCAGAAAATACAAGTTCTTGATTGTTACTTTTAAAGGATCATCCATATGTACACCATATGGGCCATTGCTGAGTGGTTCAAAATAGATTGTGTTTATTTTATTTTGTTTATCTTATTTTGGATTATTTTTGTTACACTGTTCACCAGATGGTAATGGACTATGGGTAAATGCAGTAAAGTGATGCAGTAGACCAACAGTTTTGCTCTGGATAGGCACTGCTTTTAAAGATTAGGATGGAGGTGCTCATAGATCCAGCCACCCCCCCCCCCCCCTTTTTTTTGGCTACCAAAGTAGCTTCATTGTATGAAATATTTTACCATTATAATGTGATGCAGGATCTATGGCCTCTTTCAGATGCAGACAGACCTGGCAGAGTTTTTCATGTACAGTTGCATCCAAATTGGACTGCTACCATTGAACTTCAACATCCATAACTTTAATACTGCCTGGCTTGGCAATTTCATTTTGTTCAGAATATGGCCCCTAAAAGTATTATTGACTGGCACTCACCTGTAGCAAAATGACTTACCAGTATTGAAACATTTTTACTGGTTGGCCATTCATTTCCTGGTAGGATTCAAGGTGTCATTTTTGTCTTTTAAAAGTACTGTATATGGCCAATCAGTGGCTGGTGAAGGCAGTGCGGGGAATATCTTGAGTACCATTGAGCTGTTATGTACCAGAAGAAAGGAAGAGCCATCATCCTCTTGAATATCAGTGGACTCATCTGGTGCAGACATTTATCCTGAAGTGTTAATAGATAATGCATTATATTTTTGCAATTTCTTTGCTTTCACTGCTTGTATTCTTCCATTATTTGTCTTTTCTATTAATTTAATGCTTTTAAAATCCAATAATTGTCTCAGCATCTCAAATAGATACCTAGTCAGAGGGGACCTAGCCAGTGACCTAGGCAGGAGTTATTTTTATGAGGTTCATTGCTATGGTGTCTTAAAACTTTGTCTGGGAAGTGTTACAGGATATAAAAAAGGTTACATTCTTCTAGATACAGTTGAATTGGAAACTGCACTGGTTGCTGTTTCTTTTCCTGGCACACTTCACACTTAAAGGACTGCATCAATCACAATAGCTATATTTACAGTGATAACAGGAAAAAAAGTTAATGGATTCTCATTCCTAAAAAACAAAGAAGATAGGGAAACCACTAATATATATATATTGAGTGAGCAACATAGCTGCAGGGTATGTAGTGCTTTCTCATATTTCAAGCTAAGATACATTGGCTGCAGAGCTTTAGTAAATCTGATTCTTCAGCTCTCATCTGCTTTCATATATAGATTTTTAGTCTTTCTGGTCCACTGCCCTACACATTTCCTTACCATTCTTTCTAGCTTTATTTTGCCACAAAGTTTTATTATTTATGACCTTGGAATAAACTCTTTTCTGTTTTATTTATTTACAGATGTATATGTTACCGTTTAGGATCAAAACTCCAAGAACACAGAATGGCACTAAGGACCTACAACACCCCAGTGAGATAGCATAGGTTTATTCAGGCATCTCAGTTAGTTTTGTAGCTGTCCAAGGTGCTGTGTGGGAAGTAGCAGTGGAGATGGGAAACAGCCTGAAATAAAAAACTCCAGCACTTGCATTACAGTAGATGTACTAGAAATAAATGCTGGCTCAGATAACAACCCCAATAAAGGTCAAAAGCTAATCAGACCCATAATGGGAATTGGTTTAATTGGTAATATTTGTCCTTCAAAAGAACTGAAGAACAATGTTTAATATCTAAGGAGACCTGCAGATTTAAAAATATGTTGAGGTGTGTGTGTCTGTGTGTGGGTATATCAGATAGTTCTATTTCCAGTTACTCTAGTCCCATTAGATATGCATATTTGTGTATCTCTGACATAAATTTCAGGACTTGATGGCAATTTTTATTAGCAAAAATAAATAAATAAAATAAAAAAAGAGGGGGAAGAAAACTCTGTCAATATTTCATGAGCTTCTAGGAATGTAATTCTTCACAGATTTTATTCTTGAAGGAAGCAGCAATATGTTCTAGTAATTTTTTTTTCATGTTGTGAGAAAATATGAAAAACCTGCTCAGTTTTTGAAGAATATCCACAATCTGGGACTTGTTATGCTCAGAAATGTTATTTTCAGCAGATAAGATGCTGTATTTCAGGCCTGTGTAAAATTTGCAATATTTAAAAATGTTATTTATTTATTTATTTTTACAAAAATGCTCCACACGTGTGATTGTGATTTTTGCACCAACAAAATCCTGAATGATAAAGGTTCTTCTCAGTTCTGGATTCTTCTTGCTAGAGTGTCTTGACATCAAGCCCTGAGATCTGACAACCATGTTCATACTCCATAGATGGAAATGTTTGTATCAGGATAGGAACACTTCAGTTCATGAGGCTTATTCATCTGGCTCAGAGGCCTGGGCAGAGCCTCACTCTCAACCTGAATCAGTTCCCTTTTCTTGGTAGAGAGATACAGACTGAATGCTCTTGTGCCTCTTCCTGTATGGGGACAGGAAAAATCCCTCCTCCTCAGTATATATTTGACACTGTTACTAATTTAGGGCACTTAGGTTTCTCATTTTTTCACTGTTATTGCAATAGGAAAAAATAGGGTAAGGGATTGATGCATTAACAAAAATAAAAAAATAAAAAATAAAAATAAAAATGAAGGAGATTTGGAGAAGCAGAATAGGTTAACTAGTGCTGCACATTCAGAATGCCTCCAGATAGGAATATAATGAAGAAGAAAGTAACCCTGAAGCTGTGCTAAGCTTCTTAACAAAAACTACAAGTGACACATTTGAGAGCATGAGTTTCCATTTTATAGCGAATTATTTTTGTCCAGGATTTAGCCAGGAGGCATGGATTAGTCACTATAGCCTGAATCCAATTTTTAGTACCAACTAAGTAGACCCATTGAATCAAAGGAACTTAAACAAGCTTTGAGTTACCAGTCTCATATTGATTCAATGGGCCTACTCAACAATTGGATAAAAGATAATATAATCTTCCTTGGATCAATGGAACTCTGGTGTGGCTATTTCATACAATGCAGTGAAAGAACACTTGCTCTCCACATTGCTTTCTCATTAAAAAGCCAAAGGCTCAGGCTTTTAATGCAACACATCAGTTAGGCACCACTACAAAATTACATAGGAGCCACACTATTAAAGTCATGGGGACACCTGTCCAATGATCTGTTCATGCAGTCAGGCCTCATGGCTGGAATCCACATATCTGAAAATATTCCAGAATGAAATTAATGGCATTTTCTGTCAAATAAATATATTTTATGCTGAACAACCAATGAGAATATGCTTTATAAAGCAAACAGTGTGTTTCCTTTTAAAATATCACACTGATTTTCGTTGAGGGATATTGGGAGCATAAGCAGCTATATTTGGAGTCAAACAATGGGGCTATTGGTCAAAGCCCTATCCAGCAGAAGAAAATAGGGGGAGGCAATGTTTGCTTCTCTCTGGGCCAAAACAGCATGTCATTAGTGCCCTGGAAATGCTGTTCTAATTCTGTTCTAGCTGATATGCAGCCATTTTTCAAAGTTTTGTTGAACCTTGGTGATGGGGAATGGGGGTGAAAGTAGGCAAACTCCTGTGTTTGGTTTTGACATGTCTGGGGCAATCTTGGGGCAAGTGAGCATAGGGGGCTTTCAGGATGTGTCAAGATGTGTCAGGGAGCCTTTGTGGGGTTGCACTTTCCTCACACCTGCTATATAACTTCAGTGTTACATAGCTATTCAGCAATACAGGACAATACCACACATAAAAGCAGAATTTTAACAGCATAAAAGCTTCTTTTCTTGGTACTTAGCAGATGACGTCATGTGGGTCTTACTGCTACCCAGGTACTTTAGTGCATCTTTTCATTGATGGGTAAAACCCATCAATGAGCTTTCAGTGTTACAATTATGGCACAGATATTTTGCTGCAAAAAGCCTCTTCACTTCAATTACTGCTGTCATGGGGCAAGAGGGATCTGATTCTCCTCCTCTCTCCTGCTCCCAATTGTTATTCCAAAACAGGCTGATTCTGTGCCGTGTGTGTGTGAGAGTTTTAACTTTGCTGTGTTTGTGGCAAAATGATAAAAAAAATTAAAAATTAAATCATTTTTTCTGTAATTATTAAGACACAGCAAAATTAAAAATAAGGAAACCAACAGGCAGAGAGTTATCCTGCTTGGAATAGTGAATGGGAGCAAGAGGAGAATCGGGCCCCTCATGGAACCTCATGGTTGTAATGCCGGAATTGAAGTGAAGAGACGTACCATGGGTGGCACCAAGGGGGTGGGAGGAGTTCCAAACAGGACAGTCTAGGAAAGAAGAGAGGTATAATAACAAACATCTTCAAAGTGGTATGTTATTTCTTTTTATAATGTGTTTGCCATGAGGCATGAGGCTGATATGATAATATCCATAGCTACACTGGTGCTCACACTTACATTCCCATTGTGCAACAAACTGACTAGCTCTACATTTGCCAAATGAAGAGCAAGGGTGAGCAAGCTTGCAGAATGATTGTCTGCACTTGAGACTGTGCTGACAAAGCCTCTGAAAATGTACAGCTATTTTTACATTACAGCAGTGCCCCAACAGGATTCCAATTTATGGGTCCACTGCTTAGCTTACTACACCATACTGGTTCTTCTGGTTTAACTTATACAGCAAACTAGTTTAACCTGTGTATGTTGTGTGCCTTAAAGTCTTTCCCAACCTATGGCAACCCTAAGGCCATAATCATATCATGGGATTTTCTTGGCAAGTTTCTTCAGAGGAGGATTGCCATGCCATTCTCTTAGGCTGAGTGTGACTTGCCCAAGGTCATCAAGTGGGTTTACATGGCTGAGAGCAGATTCTGATCTTACTGTCCAGAGTCCTAGACCAACACTAAAATTACTACACCATACTGGTACTCCTAGTTTAACTTACACAGCTCTGGCAAACTCTTGCCCAAATCCACATGAGCCCACATTCTCATCATTCCAGATTTGTTGTGTCTCAGCACTGGTGATGGTCACACAGTGTAGCATCTCTCTTCATGCTTGTACTTTTGTGGGTTGTTACAACAGCAAATAGATTTCTTGTGCCTTAGGAAAAAAGTTGTATTTAATTCCCAGAGGACGGTTTGTCAAAATATGCTGACAACATTAGAAATGACAGAGCCTTTGAAGGTTGGTGCTGTTTTTCATAATTTAAATCAGTCTTTTATAATCCTTCTTCTGAAGAAACTCTCATTAGCAGTGGTTTCTTTTTATTTGCTCCCCCAGTGATAAACCTGTCCTTTTGGTAGGCATCTATCTGCCATCAAACATAAAAGATAAGACATACCCTTACTTTAGCTTGGAAAATGCATCAGTCAGTTATATAAAATAACGTATAAGTGTAAGTTTTGTATTTTTCTTCCTGTTTTAGTTATAATGAGTAAAAATTAAGACTGAACTGAATGCAGGAAGTTAATATATGAAAGGAACAGAGTAAAGGATTAGGGATATGCTGTTTGTCCTGGCAAATGGAAGTCAATTCCTTTTTTAAGAGGGGATATATTTATAAAGGGGAATTTGTGATAGGTAATAGTGTTTTGTGTTGCTGCTATAAGGTTTATACGTCTACAATTACGTGTGTGTGTGTGTGTGTATTAGGGATGGGGTGGCTTAGTAGTCAAGATGCCAATTCTGATGGTTGGAAGATTGGAAGGCTGGCAGTTCAAGACCTGAGTGCTGCATGATGGGGTAAGATCCTGTCACTAGTTCCAGATTCTGTCAACCTAGCAGTTCAAAAGCATGCAAATGCAAGTAAATAATATTCAGTGAGAAGGTAACAGCATTTGCTGCAGTCATGCTGGCCACATGAGCACCAGAGCTGTCTTTGGACAATGCTGGCTCTTCGGCTTAGTAACAGAGATGAGCACCACCCGCTACAGTTGGTTACAACTAGAAATCCATGTCAAGGGACTACTTTTACACACACACACACACACACACACACACACAGTGAAAGTTAAAGTGAAAGCAAGGAGATTTGGTGCATTTTGTCTGTGTGTCTTCTTGCAGTCAACATTTAAATAAGTAACTGTGTGAGATAGAAGAATATGGAGGGAAAAGAGGTGCGTTTGAGCAGTATCTGAACTTGCTAGCTGGGAATGTGAATGTTTTAAAACAATCTGTGGTCATTGTCAAGTTAAGCATCCTGCAGCAATGGAGAGAGCTCACAGCTAAATTAACAGATTTAAAAATACTGTACAAAGTATCAGTTGGGAGGAGGGGGCTGATGATTAACAAGGGAACAGAGAACTGGGAACAGGAGCTGAATCCTTTCCATTTTTTGCTGAGTTCATAGGAAAACTCCTGCTCTAAAGCTAATGGGAGATTGCACTCCTCCCTATGCAAATACCAGCTTCAGAGGAGTTTCCAAATGTTCTTGGAGACATAAAGGGAGCAGTTTTTCCTCCTTGCTGATATACCCCAGGTGATCTTTGCATTTTAAAAACCTTGCACATCAAATGCAAACATGCTTTGAACATCACATATAGTTCATTTGTTCAGTCATCCCAAGTATTCATACATTCTGCAGTGAGGATGAGGAAAGATGTGGTCCTTTACATTTAAGTCATCATTATATGATCCAATGGATGACTTCCAGAAAAACAGAGCAGCCCTAGGGGTAGCTTAGCAAGGTCAAAATCAAAGTTTAAAGAATGGGGGAAATCCCCAGAACAATTCATACTTTGAGCAAAATCCAGCTGCTTCCTTTACCTTCTAGAAGTAGCTACAGCAAGGAATGAGTATCTCTCAGCTTCTGGGTATTCATATCTCTATAAGGGCCTCAAAGATTTTTGCTATAAGGTAGGGAAGAAATCTTTCAGTTAAGCACCGACATTATTGAATTGGAAGAAAGATCAGAACTTGACTTTATGCAATACTAGCAGGAGAGTACTGCTCTCACCTATCAGAAACACAAGTATCAATTAATTGTGGAGACAGGACCAGTTCTCATATCTGCCTACATCAAAAATGCTGGATCCATCATAGTAATGTAACAATCATGATACCAGCATTGATTTCCAGACATGGGAAGTAGGATTTCACAAGCAAAAATTAAAACTACTTATTAAGTGTTTGAGTGCTTGTGTACTCAGGCCCTTATGTATATGGGGACAAAGCAACAACACTCATACAAGAGAGGATGGTACTAACCGATACTAGAGAACCCTAAGGTTTTCAGAAGTATTAAAAAAATGGTAAGGCCCTGCTCCTAAAAGAGACCATGGGGGACTGTGTGCATCCAGTGGAAATACTGAATGTATTTTTATATATGTTGTTAGCCACCTTGGGTCCCACTCTGGGAGAAAGGCAGGATAAAAATCAATAAATTGTGTTGGGGAGAAACAAATTTAAGAAACTAGGAGGATGAGATAATTAAATGAACAGTATAAGGAGGAGTTACCATTTTCCTACCATCTCTCTTAGATTCTTCAATATTGCTGAATTCCTCTGTACACTGTAAACATAGCAAAATATGGTAAGGGTGATCAACAGAAATTTGACTTTGTTGTGCTACTAGCTCATACAAATTTCCCTATTCATGGACCATATACTTCATAAGCATTTGGCAAGTCCATTCAGAGAACTGAAGCCTTGCATCTTTTTCTTGTCTAGTTTATATAGTATTTCATCTTCTATACAGTGCCATTACTGAATTTTAATACCTTCTCTGTAGAAGCAAGAAGTGAGTACTTTTTCAGCGTCATGGCATTTACAATAATGGGATTTCCTAAGGATCTTACTGTGCAGCCCATATTATTATGTGTCTACAAGAAACTGTAATGAGGTCATCAGAGGATCTGAGAGAACATGTGATCAAAATGCTGACAAATATCACTTACAATTATTATTTTTTATATCTAATGCAGGTGATACTGAATAGCTGAACACTATTTGGGAACAGGACTTGAGGAAGACCAGTATGTTGAAACTCATGCCCAACATGGAGGTGTTGTTGGTGGGTAACATATCTGTCCTGCAAGTTAGGTGTTGATCACCCTATTCTGGTGGGGTCCACTCTTGGAAGGATTAGGACAAGAGTGTAGCTATAAGAGGAGGCAAAATGAGGACAATCTCCCCCAAAATAATTTTGTCTCCTCTATGAAATTTTCCTTTAGTAGTCACTGTCTTCACTATCTTCACTGTAACTTAAAACTTCAACCAGACATTTAGAAATACAATTAAGGCACCCAAAGAAAAGGGCCAGGCAATGTGACTGAAGGGATTTGAACACAGCAAATATAAAAGTTCTAGGTGTCAACAATGTTCAAGTTCTCACTCTATGCAGTGAGAGAAACTTTAAGTCTCAAAGAAAAATTCATTGAAAGGATAGAATTCTTATTGGGTGGGGACAGTGCTCTCAGTTTGTCCCCCCTGCACACCTCTGGATCAGAAAGGATGTCTGGAACTACATGTATAGCCCCCAAAACTGCAATAATATAAATAACTTTTTATCAGTTGAAACATATTTTGGCTGCAACTCTCCAGGACAAAGACAGTTCTCCATGCTTTGGGAACTTCTTTGATTGGATTATTTACATATTTGACATATTTATGAATCCTTTGCTCAATGGACACTGAAGATATTTTCCAAAGCAACTTTATGAAATTCTGTTCTGTATCTTTTCAAATGGCTGAATAGAACTGCAACTAGTTTTGATGTGAGGAGGCTGCTATTTTATTTTTGTATTCTTTGTCACCTTAATAACTCTATATAAATTAAATAAATAAAACTCACACAGCAATAGGGTTATTATTATTATTATTCCTCCCATAGTCACTCCTGAATAAATAAACCATTATTGATTCCTTTTTTGTGGTATTTGTGCAGCTGTAAGGCCTCCTGCCAGCAGAATTATCGTACTGAATTTGTTTTTAGATGTCTGCATCAAAGACTTTACGGTTATATATAGCAGAGGGTCCTAGGTTTGCATATCAACGGATCCTTCTCCTAGCTAAATTAGAAACAAGCTTCTGAATTCTTCATTCATCATATAAAGGAAATCTGAAAGTGCTATTCTTGGTCAGCTAATGTGTTCTTCCAAATAAGATACCCCAGGCAGTATGCCTGTAGATGTACTGACTCTCCTGTCACATTCTGTTTTTCCTTTTAGTCCCTTACTGGTCCAACATAATCTTCACATGTTTGATAGACTTATACATGTTTTCACCACAGAATGTTATGATCAGCATTTTTCATTTAATTTCATTTTTTTTGTATGAATAAGAGCTGATTTTGCACAACTTTATGTGCACATCTATATAACCTAATAATTTTAAATTAACTATATGAACTATTTGAACTGGGAGACAGTTTGTGGGACAACCAGGACCCTGGCTGTATCTAAGGAAGGAACTGAGAAAGGTTGCAAAATGGCCAATTTCTGTTGCTGTGAAATAGCTAGATTCTGTGACCAAAGTTTTAGCTTTGAAGAGCATATATAGTCAGCAGATATAGGTTCCTTGGCACAAATTCAGATGTATCCTTGTCCTCACCCAAAGATACCTAAAACTGGAAAGTTGATTATGGAGGGAGGAGTGGAGGGAAACTCAGATAGAGATAAAAGCTGAGCATAGATTCAGTCATGTGAAATGGTGCATTTCTCTAAATCAATGGTCCCCAAACTGTACTCTTTAAGGGATTTTGGACTTCCTCTCCCAGAATCCCAGACTATTGGCTAAAATGGCTGAGGCTTTTGGGAGCTTAAGTCCAAAATCTCTTAAACGGCACAGTTTGGGGACCACTGCTCGAAGTGAAAGGATCTGTCAGCTTTTTAAAAAGTGATATCTGGTAGGATGAGAACCACCTTGTTTGAAATGCGCTATGGATCCCATATCTATGAATGGGTACTGGAGCAATCTAAGCCTGAATCCTTCTTAGAAGGCAAGATGACTAAACTGAGACTGTCATACTTTGCATATATCATGAGAAAACATGACTCATTAGAAAAAATAATAATTCTTGATAAGATAAAAAGCAGTAAGAAAAGAGAAAGACCACACTGCAGGTGGATAGACTCAGTGCAGGAAGTGATGGCCCTGAGTTTGCAAAATCTAAGCAGGGTCATTGATAGCAGGGTGACTTTGAGGTCTCTCATTCATAGGGTCTTCATAAGACAAAGTTGACTTGATGGCAATTAACAACCAGAAATATGAATTAGGCCTTGTAATAGATCCAGGAATGGCACCCTGTAGCATTGAAGTGTCTGAACTGGAGGTAGAAGCTAAAAATTGGACATATATTTAAAAAAACAGCACATCTCAAGCTATCTGATGTGGGGAATTATGCCCTCCCCAATGTTCTAGGGACAAATATAATTTTTGTGCCCATTGGCTACAGTTGGTTGTTTCTTTCCTGGAAACTCACTAGGGGACAATGGCTGAAGTCTCATGGACTAACACTATTCGTTGCACTACCACTTTGACTAGCATGGACCAAAAGCTTTTAAAAACCTGACAGAACATTTTTTTTAACTATATAAAAGAGAGATATGATTCTACATTTGAAAAAAAACCCACAAAGTAGAGCACATATAGTTCAAGGGGTGTGTTTCAAGGAAGTCATCACTAGCAAAGATAATTATTTGTAAGCCCTTGATCCAAACGTCCTGATTATGCAGACACATGCATCTCTGCAATACCTCCCAGCCCATTACTGCCAGTTTCTCTCCCATCTTTTCCCTCCTCCAGTCTGTAATGTCATCCTGTTTCTCCTTTCCTTGTCATGACATCATTTGACACAGCTCCTTAATCTATATGCAGAAAATGGTTGGTGATAAAATACCAATGTAAAAATGTGGCATTTTGTGCATCTTAGAGAGACAGAAATGTGAACACTGCTTCATAAAATTCTGACAATTCTAGCAGCAGTAAAAAAAATGAAAAGAGAAAGAGACTTGACATAGATTTTAAAATATTAGCCATAACATTGCTTTGCCAAGAAACATTCCTCCCTTTCATTCAGGGGGGGGGGGGCTGCAATAAAGGACAGGTTTGCTTTTGCTACAGTTCCTGCATGAATAATTTGGGAAAGATAAAAGGGCAAAGTGAAAAAGCTCAAGCTTCCAACATTGTCAGCAATTTTTATCTCTCTGCCTAAGATGTGATCACTTTAAAATGCACAGCTATCGCCCATTCTGAAATGCTATCACAGCCTATGCTTTATAGGTCACCCTGAGGGAGAACTAAAAACAAATGTGGAGGGTTAAGAAACCTTCCTGTCTTCCATAGGATGTATTTCTCCTTGAAAGCTTGAACAAAATTAAAGAGATTTAATAGCATCCTTAAATTGTTAACTCTCATTTTAACTAGCTGAACTATATTTTCTTGGGGAGAAAGGGTTGTTTTTGGGAGAAACAACCACTCTTCAGGAGAAGGTTATTCTATAATTATTAGGGTACTAAAAAGAATTATGAATTAAAGGCCAGAGGTGTATATAGGTTAAAAAAAGTCATTTGGAGCTGGTTTGTCAGGGTGCTCAGAAGCTAAAATATGAGTGGTAAGTATACAGTACTTATTCACTGAGCTCACCAAATGCAGAAGAAGGGAGAATATGAAGTGGATAGAGGTTCAGGTGGTTTTAATGTTTGGTCTGTTTTAATGGGAATGATATTTGCGAGAAAAGTAAATAAAATCACAGAAGTTAAGATTAACTGTGGTCCAATCCAGAGTGCAGAAATAATCCAGTCTGAGTCCACTTTACCTGCCCTGGCTCAATGCTAGGGATTCTTGGAAATGTAGTTTTGTGAGACATTTAATCTTCTCTGTCAGAGAGCTCTGGGGCCACAGCAAACAACAATTCCCAGAATTTCCTAGCACCTAACCAGGGCAGTTAAAGCAGTCTCAAACTGGATTATTTCTGCAGTATGTTTTAGACCTGTATTACTGAATCATTCTCCCAGTCTACCTGAGAGACAAGCAGAGGTATTCAGAAAAAGATCTCTGTGCAACACTGTCCCATAAGGAACTTTGTTTGAACAGAAAGGTTCTGCATGCAGGGATACAAGGAATCAGGCTGCATGTTTAGAATAAGCCAAGATGTATATTTTTTATGCTGCTGATCACAGAGGGACAACCTGGATACAGACTCCTTTCTCTACCACACCATCAACTGATGTAATTTCTGCTTTCTAATAAATCATGAATAGTTCTGGGGCCCTTTCACACAACACAGTCATAGCCCCAGTTGCATCACTAAATCTGGCATCACTCAGTCTGGTAACTCATGGTGTCACCCCCCCCCCCCAATTGGCCTCCTCCCATGCCACACCATACAGAATTCTTAGTAATATTTTTTGTACTAATGTTACTCATAAATTGTAATTCCCGCATGTCACTGGATGTAATAGCAGTAGCTGTTATGTAAACAACTAGCGAAATTGAAAAGTATACCTTTAAATTACAATATCAAACACACAGCCTAAATGTATTTACATGCACTTAGTTTCATGTGGTTAAAGGGAAAATGTGATAGGATGTGATTTTTTAAAAGAAAATTTAAAAATAATTTTAAAATGCAAAAATTTATTTAAAAATTAAAATTATTTTTTTAAAAAAACCTAGAGACTCTCCTTTCTTCTCCTACTGAGCTTCATACCACTAACACCATCTCTTCAGCATTTTAAAGGGATTCAGGCAAACACCACAGCCCATATCTGACAAAAGGCAGATGTATGGTGCATGGTGGTGCCCCCTCCCCTTAAAGTGTTACCTAGTGTGGTCTACACTCCCTGAACTCCCCTAGTATACTCCTGCATAGCACAATTATTCTGCTTTAACTGCCATCCTATACAATCCTGGTATCTGTAGTTTTGGAAGGTTTATACAGAATTCTCCGACAGAGATCTTCTCTAATGTCTCAGCAAACCACAAAGCCCAAGAGTCCATAGAATGCAGTACTGATAGTTAAACCAGAATACAGTGTTGTGCTTGTATAGTGTGAATGGCTCTTTGGCCCCATACAGAGAGGCCAAAATAAAGCTGCTTTGGGTCACTGTGGAGGTATGCTGTTTCAATGATGCATGCATACTAAGAGTCCGGAAGCCGCACCAAAGCCACGATCCAGTTCTAAGACTAAAGCGCAGCTTTGGCACAGCTTCCGGACTCTTACTATACATGCATCATTGAAACAGCATACCTCCAAAGTGACCCGAACCAGATTTATTTTGGCCTGTCTGTATGGGGCCTTTGTCTCTTTCTTTCATGCCCTTCTCCCTATCCCCAAAGTCTTTTCCTCCTTCCCAACTAGAGTACTTTTCAAAGGTATCTAATGAATGCAAAGAATGAATGCTGGAACATAAAATGTTTCCTGTGCTGAAAAATGTTGTTTTCTGCACAAAATATACAAAGTGCAAATTTTGTAAACCATGTGTGAATTTTATGCAGAATAAGTCCCCGACTACATCATTTTCTATGCAGGAAACAGCATGTTTAGCACAGATAAGTTATTTATTGCAAGAAAAATGCTGTTTTCTGCCCAAATATTTGATGTACATAACTTATGTGTAGAAGACGACCAAAACTTTCTTGCAGCAGGAAGAAAATTGTTAAAATTACCAGTTGCTTCCTTTGAGAATGAAATTAGTGAAGAATTGCATCTGTAACAAGGGGAATTATAAAGCTTAATTCCAGTTACTGGTTTCAGCTAGAGTAAACCCAATGGATTCATTGCTGAATGGGAAGTCAGCACTTATAGAAACCCCACTAATTCTAAGTGTCTGCTGCATTTGGGATTAGCAATTGGTATCCCCTTTTATGTGTTCAGCTGGTGAATACTCTTTTAAATTATGTCTTTTCAAACAAATACATTTTTGTTTTCCGTTTGTAGGGGAAAAGAATATAAATCAAATCATCAAATGCACAGATTTGCATCCATTATTGTTTCTGATCATATAATCTTATACTTTTTATCACTCATGGATAAGATCCTGATCGCTATCATGTGAACCATGGTGGAATGGACATTTTCCAGCTACCACCACAACTACTAATTGCTGAACACAGTGCTAGCCACACACTTGACATATATGTGAATATAGGCTGCTTCCACTAACTGGTTAGGGAAGAAGAATATTCAGTGGAACAATAACCCATGACCGGTGTGCTGTCAGCCTGGTCCCCAGCTGGTTCCCCATCCTAAATTCGCCCAAATCAATTTCTTTCTAACATTTGGAATGCACAGTTCTAGCTGCTGCATGCAGACGTATAGTTGCATTGCATCTATGATTTGATAAGTCAAATACCCAAAGGAAAGCAATTTTTAGTTAGTGAAATCTGGAATTATGACTTAAGCTATTATAACAAACCCACATATAGGCACATTACACTTCATGAGCAATACAACGAAACAAAGCTAAGCATCATTAAATTCCATTTGCTTAAGTAGCAAATGCATACTTTATACAGATGCTTCTCATAGTCATTGTTACAGCTTGTTAAATATAATGGCAGACAATCCATAATACTACACAGGGTTTAGCCCTTGACACTGTTCTGCAGATGCTCAGAAGGTGATCTATCGTGGCAAATGCATGTGGTTTGTTAAATGTTAGGGCAGGTAATGCACAGCAATCCACAGGGTTTAGCTCTTGACACTGTGCTGCAAATAGTGAAAAGGTTATCAATGGTGACAAATGCTCATGGTTGGTCTGCTACATATTGAAGCATCTGGAAGTCTGCATTATAAAGCTCTTCAGATGCAACATCTTTACCTAGGGTCCACAGTCTGGGGATTATTGTTCAAAAAAAGTAACTTTCTGAGCTCTACTAGTTTCTTGTGCTGTTTCTATGTGGGAGTTGCGGCAGTAAAGTAGGAAATGAAGAAAGTGCTTCATCACATGGAAGGAGTTTTTAGAGGACTCATGCTACAGTGGAAATGATTGGCAATCTCAATTCCCTTTATTTGATCCAGGCTTTCTCCCCTGTTGCTGCAGTTTTGCAGTGATTCTCATATCACTGTGTGGTTATGGCTGGTGGCTTCCATGTTAGTGGTGTGGTGAATATGCTCTGCATTTTTGTCTGAACTTTAAAGGAGGTATCAAAAGTGCTGAGCCTTCTCTGGGGTAGCACTTAACACACTGAAACACTCATTTACATTTCAAACAAAAATCCAGAGTGGAATCGCTGCCCAATGATACTGAAGCAGCCATCCACTGTCTCTGTCACTGCATTAAAGGTCATATTTAATTAGTAATCAAGAGCAGAGTATATATTTAAGCACTAATCATATGCATCAACATTCCTCCTTATTCAAGTGGTTTTCATTTACATCTCAACACTTTCAAACCAAAACAAGGAAACAAACAAATCACAGGCATTTTACACTTGATACACTAACAAACTAATCCATTGTGAAATTGAAGGGTTTCATGGCCAGCATCCATAGATTCTCTGAAGATGCCAGCCACAGATGCTGGCGAAACGTCAGGAAGAAATTCTTCTAGAACATGGCCACATAGCCCAGAAAACCCACAAAATACGAATCCATGTTTTAGCACTAGAATGAAAAGCAACAGATAAAAGCTGGGTAAGACTACAGTCCGCCCTTCTCTTGTGTGGGGGATCCGTTCTGGACCCCCCCCCCCCCATAAAAGAAAAAACACGAATGCTCAAGCCCCATTCAAATGAATGGGGTTCATGCCTGCTGTGGTGCGGCGGCGGCATGCAGGGCACACGCCACAGGAGCATGCCCCGCACACTCCCATGCAGCTTTGAGCATATGCTCAAAGTTGCGTATAACACACCTGGGTATAATGTGAGTGCACTATAATTATATTCGAATGTGGCATACAAAGGGAAAATGAACCAATCTCCACCTGGAGTCAAAAAGACAATAGCTGAGATGATGAGTAAAGCTTCCTGAAGAAAGCATTCTACAGACTGGGCACACTCAGTGGTCACCAGCATCCCTGTCACTGTTCAGTAGATAGGGACTCTTGATGAAGAGTCCAGGAACATGGAATCTCTGTGAATGAGAGCTGTTAGGAACATAAGTCATGCTTTATGTATCTTGGTTCCATAATATGCAGGACTCTAACAGTCACCACCAACATTTGAACTGTCCCCATAAATAGTCTGCAGCTGACAAAGGATCTGCATTGATGTATTTATTAACAGGTTACATTTATATCCTGCCTTTCTTCCAATGAACTCAAGGTGGGAATCATTGCTCTTTTCCTTCTCCCCACATTCTCCTCACTGTGACTCTGTGAAGGAGGTGAGGCTGAGAAATGGCAATGAGCCCAAGTATATCCAGTTAATTTGGTGGATGAAAGGGGACTAACACACAAGTCCAGTTCTACTTCTAATCTCTAAACACAGGATCATACTGGTTTGGTCATGGCAAATTTCTGACACCTTGATGTATTGCATTTTGCTGTGCTGTTTTCAGGAGCCATTCCAGTGAGAATGTTCCTGCACACATCCCAAGCCCATGACAACGGAGGTACTAACAGGAATGGTAAAGTCACTTCCTGACCATACTACATTTGATGAATTCTGCTTAGTGATATAGCCAGGAGGTGGAAAATTCAAATGCAGATAGGAGTCCACATAGCAAAATAATATATACAGCAAAATCCAGTATATGCCTACTCTGAGGTGGGTCCCACTAAATTCAGTGAAACTTATTTTTGTGTGCCTTCAAGTCATTTCTGAATTATGGCAATTCTAAGGCAAACCTATCATGGGATATTCTTGGCAAGATTTGTCAGAGTAGATTTGCTATTGCTTTCCTCTAAGGCTGAGTGAGTGTGACTTGCCCATCATAGAGTTTTCTTGGGGGGAAATGTTAAAAAGTGATTTATCATTGCTGCCTTCTCTACAGTACTAAAAACAATAGCTATAGTGCCACTTCTGTTTTCTCTGAGAGCTCCTCCTGCGGTGTCACCTCTCATTACTGCTGCTGCCCAATAGCTCTTTAGCAAATTTAGTCTAATAATAATAATAATAATAATAATAATACTGTTTATTTCTAGCCTGCTTTTCCAAAGATCAAAGTGGGTTACAACATGAATACATCAAGCAGTATACAATATAAAACATACCAGGTTAAAAACATCATAAAAAGCATCCCAATAAAACATATACAATTTCCAAAAATAAAACCAGAGAAACAAACCAGCCGAATAGCAACTGTATAACGTGGGAGAAAACAGATGTCAAGACACATGGGGGAAAGCTTGTTGGAAGAGATAGGTCTTAAGTTCCTTCCTGAACTGGTCAAGGGAGGTGACAGAGCGGAGGTTGTCGGGAAGGGAGTTCCAGGTCTGCGGGGCCGAGACAGAAAATGTCCTTTGAGAAGACGAGATATATCTCGTCTTGGGATCCCTTAGCAATTGCTTCCCGGCCGATCTGAGAGTGCGGGACGGATTATATGGGGAGAGGCGGTCCTCCAAGTACCCTGGGCCCAAGCCATTTAGGGCTTTATAGGTAATAACCAACACCTTGTATTGCGCCCGGAAGCGAATGGGCAGCCAATGTAGATCTTGCAAAATAGGTGTTATATGGCTGGTCCTGGAGCTACCAGTGACCAGCCTTGCTGCCATATTCTGCACTAATTGAAGCTTCCGGGTTTGGTACAAGGGTTGCCCCATGTAGAGTGCGTTGCAGAAATCCAACCGAGAGGTTACCAGAGCATGTACCACCATTTCAAGGTCCCCCCGGCCCAGGTAGGGTCGCAGCTGGCGTATCAGCCGAAGCTGATAACAAGTGCTCCTGACTGTCGCATCCACCTGAGATGTAAGGTGGAGCGATGAGTCGAGAAGCAACCCCAGACTGCAAACTGAGTCCTTCAAGGGGAGCGTGTCCCCATTCAGGACAGGTGGACAAATATCCTTTCCCAGACCAGGAGAACCTATCACGAGTACTTCCGTTTTCTCTGGATTCAAACTGAGTCTGTTTTCCCTCATCCAGCCCATTACTGACTCCAGACAGGCATTGAGAGGAGAGATGCCATCCCTAGTCACTGCATCAGTCGGAGACACAGAGAAACATATTTGGGTGTCATCAGCGTACTGATAACACCGCGCCTCGTGTCTCCGGATGATCTCTCCCAGCGGTTTCATGTAAATGTTGAATAGCATGGGGGACAGAATAGCTCCTTGAGGGACACCAGATGTAAGTGCCCTCTTATCGGAGCAGACGTCCCCCAGCTGCACCATCTGGAATCTACCCGAGAGGTAGGAACGGAACCACTGGAGCGCAGTGGCCCCGATACCTAACTCCCTCAGGCGTTCCAGAAGGATACCATGGTCAATGGTATCGAAAGCCGCTGAGATGTCCAAAAGCACTAACAGGGACATGCTCCTCCTGTCCATGCCCAGACGGAGATCATCAACCAAGGCGACCATGGCAGTCTCAACTCCATAGCCCGCCCGGAAGCCGGTTTGAAATGGGTCTAGAAAATCCGTATCATCCAAAATCGATTGTAGCTGGAAAGTCACTGCTCTCTCGATCACCTTCCCCAAAAAAGGCAGCAGCGAAACAGGCTGATAATTATTCCGAATCAGGGGGTCTAGGGAAGGCTTTTTTAGCAATGGTTTTACAACGGCCAATTTTAGGCTAGATGGAAACCGCCCTTCCCTGAAGGATGAACTAATTATACGGCATAACATCGAGGTTACAGCCGTTCCCCCCTGAGCTGCCAGCCATGAAGGACAGGGATCGAGAGAGCATGTCATCTTCCTAACGCTTTGAAGGATCTTGTCCACTTCCTCGGTACTCAGTTTCTCAGCAAAAACCTGTCTGAAATGGGAGACCTTCCTAGCAGCACTGCTGCCATCAGTATAGCTTTTTGCCTCACAGGATCATGAAATTCCACCATTGGAAAGGTAGTAACTGCTTTGGTAACTATTTTGAGGTAAGTGCTATCAAGTTCAAGGAAACTTTCTCCAAGGTACCTGAGTATAAAATTGATAATTTTCAACATTATCCATCTTGGAGAGCAGATAAAACATTAGACCTCAAATGTGAAAACAAAGGCTGAAATTGTGTTGGTTACTTCCAACGACAAAACACCCAGTGAAATAATTTCTGACTAATGAGATAGATAAACCCCATTGATTCATTGTGTTAGCTCTAGTTAGGACTAACAATAGGAATAAGGCCAATGGGTTTTTGGAGCTCTGGGAAAAAAATGAGTTTGGTGAGATATGGATTGAATAATCAGCCTATCATTCTCAGCCTTACCTACCATTCATTAGTAGACTAAAATTAGATAACACCAATATATGCTTCCCAGAACATGATGGAGGAAGGGTAGAATAAAAAGGTGCTGCATATACATTAAAAACCAAACAAAACTAATCTAATCATTCTGTCACTTTTCTTTAGGACTTTTTTAATCTGATATCTAAGCTTTAAACATGAAAATTAATTATATCCCCATAGTTAGGATTGTGTTCCAAATTCTCCTAGTGTATACATTCCACTAGGAAATATCTCCAGACAAACACACAAGCTTCAGCCATCTCAAGGCAGACGAAGCTGCATTATGGAGTTTCCAGCCTGCAAAGCAGTGTCTCTATCTCAATTTTTGAGCCTGAGGAAAACAGTTCCAGACCTTGATGAGTTTTCCGTTTCAGCTAAATAAAGGCACTTAATTTTCTTTGCACCATGGGAAATGGCCATGGTGGTATTACAACAGGATGTGGAAAAGCTAATTCCTGGAATAATTATCTCACAATTCTTAGCTGCCTTTTGAAAGAACATTAATAGCTCTAAAGTTTAAACATTAGCAATAGCACAGGCTAGAATGCCTAATTTAAGGTATATTATGTTACAAGTAATGGCACCAATATAATATAGCTCAGTGCACTTTGTTGAAACATTTATGCGCATTCTTCCTCTCTTAGATTGTGTGTGTGCGCACACACGTGTGTCTGTATAGCAGGGAAACAACTCCAAAATGGAGGAATATGCTAAAAACAGCATTTTGGAAACAACTTCAAAGTGGGGGAATATGCTAAGCAGTATTGGTAGGAAATATTAGAGAAAGATGTGATCCGAGGGACCATCAAAACTGCAGCCATTACATGCCATACATACATGATCAATGGAGCAGCTTTTGACTTTATAAAGTTTGCTTCCAGGCTTCCAGCTCCATGGAGCATGAAGGATAACATGCAATATGTAATTTATTTGCTAAATAAATAAATAAATAAATAAATAAAATCTTCCAGAAGCACAATGTATGGTTTAACAGGTTTGGCAGATCAAAGTAACATTTTTAGATATACCATTGTGAACATCATGCTGAGTGCCCCACTAAGATGATAATGATGATGATGATGATGATGATAATAATAATAATAAAACCTACGCAGTTTTATTATACCACAATTTGTTACATAAATCAGTTTATTATACATTTAAATCATAAAAAGGACTGTGTGCTACTGGAGGGGTGGTAAGTTGAATGTATAACAGCATCAGTGAAACATAATGAGACAATTTAGGCCTATTACATTTATGGGCAGGCTGTATCTGGCTATGCTTGTTTTCATGTTTCATGTTCTTCAATTTGGAAGTGTGGTGCAAAATGTACTGCAATAGAAGCTCTAGAATGGCTTTTCCTGAACGACTCTGAAATTGCTGCACATCTAAAGAGGAAAACACAGGTCTCCTTGCTGAAGGCTACTTAAAACCTAAGGAGACTGTTCTCTCAAAGCACTTTATCATGTAGAAAAACACTTGAGGAATTGCCTATGTTTGTTCAACAGCTTCAAAAACGGAATACACTAGGGATGGATTTAACTACTTATGAATAGCTGGTTGAGAAGTCAATATCCAATCCAAAAATATATGTCAAGCCAACTAAGAAAATGTGTCAGAAAAAATGTAATGGAGATGCAATGGTAAGACATTGCAGCCTTTGAAGGAAAATGTTTACCTGGGCAGATAGCCAGGTATGTTACATGAAGCCCAATTTCATTATGTACTTTGGTAACAACTGTAGTTGAACCATGTTTCCACACTAAATGAAATGTGTCAGGGAACAATTTTTTTCATCAACATAGAACTGGTTGAGGATCTGCTAATCAAAGACACAATATATACTCACACCATTTAACAGAATATGTTATATATCCTCCACTCCCTACTGCTGTTTCTGAAGTAGAGCAGTGAATAACAAAACCAGAAAACAGTGCACCACATGGGGAAAATTTTCTTGCAAACATTAATATTGTGTCCAGGCTCTGGTTGTTTGTAATGTGACTGTCCCTTCAACATTCTCACATCCTCCAGGTTTGCTCAAGTCATGCTTCACAGCTTTTTATGAACAGTAGATGAGGACTATCACAAAAGTCACGAGGACCAGGGCAGTGTTTTTAAAATGAAGACACCATACTGTATAATTGTTTTAATTTTTTTAATGCTGTTATCTGTTCATATTGCAATTATTTTATACATGAAAATGAATTAAAATGGATTTTCAAAGAATAACAATAATAATTAGTATAATAATAATAATATCCCACTTTTCTCCCAAAACAGGGACTCAAGGCAACTAACAACAAATTTAAAACAGCACAAGTTGAATCAATGCAAAAGCATTAAAAATATAAATATAAAGTTTTTAAATAATTAAAAACAAATAGTTTATAAATTTAAAAAATTACACATTATTTTTTTTAAAAACTTTATTAAAACTATATATATATATATATATATCTCCTTAACATCTTAGTTGCACAGCACTTAAAAGCCGAACCCTCATCAGTCTGAAAAAGCCTAATGGTAAAAACAAACAAACAAACAAACACATGTTTTCACCCGTTGCCAAAAGGAGAACAGCAATGGGGCCATTCTGTCCTCTCTATGGCGGGAGTTTCATAGTCTGGAAGCAGCCACTGAAAAAGCTCTGTCCCTTATTCCCACCAAATGAGCCTGAGAGATGCTGGGACAGAAGGAAGAGCATCTTCATATGATCTCCACATTCCAGTGGGCTCATAAAGGGAGATATGGTCCTATAAATAACCTGGACTCAAGCTGTATAGGGCTTTATAGATCAAAATCAACACTTTGGAATATGCCTGAAAATAGACGGATAGCCAACGAAGCTGTTGCAACAAAGGAGTTGTGTGCTCTGGGTAGCCAGCTCCAGTTGACAGCACATTGTGGCTGCAGTTCTTTGGGCCAACTGAAATTTCTCAGCACTTTTTAAAGACACCCTCACATACATAGAGTTCATAATAGTAATTGAAATGGGATATAACCAAGTCATGTACCACCATGGCCAGATCCAACTTCTCCAGGAACTTGCACAGTTGATGAACTAGCTTTAAGTGTGCAAAATCATTCATGAGCACTGGTAAAACCTGGGCTTCAATGCTCAGAGCTGAATCCAGGAGTGCCCTCAAACTGTGAACCTGTGTTTTCAAGGTGAGTGTAACCACATCTAATACAGGCTGAATCCCTATTTCCACATCTGTCTTTTGACCGACCTCTGTTTTGTCTGGATTAAGCTACTATTTATTTCCCTCATCCAGTCCATAACAGCTACCAGGTACTAGTTTTGTCTGGATTAAGCTAGTATTTGTTTCCGTCATCCAACCCACAGGCCAATGGTCAAGGAATCCCTCAGCACCACCCTCTGAGGGTGCCCCTGAAAGAAAGAATGGAATCACTGTAGAATAGTATCACCAAGCCCAAGCCCAGAGAGGTGACTCAGAAGGATACCATGGTCTAGCAGAACCAGCAGGGACACAATTCCCCTGTTCAGCTCCCTGTGTAGGTCATCCACCAGGGCAATGAAAGCTATCTTTGTCCCATAACCAGGTCTGAAACCAAAAAATCTGTCTCATCCAGGTATCCCTGGAGTCAAAAGCTACCACACGCTCTAGTACATTGGCCAAAATAGAAGGCTGGGGATGGCCTTTAGGATCATGGGAAGGTTTTATCAGAAGAGGGCTTACAACAGCCTCCTTTGGCCCTGTTGGGATCCTGCCTTGCTGTATACAGGTATTAATCACTTCCCTTACCCACTCAGCAAGTCCTCCTCTGGCTTGGGCTTGGTGATACTGTTCTACAGTGACTCCATTCTTTCTTTCAGGGGCATTTGGTGGCTCTTACCTCTCCCAGGATCCTGTCCACATCCTCAGGCTGCACAAATAGAAAAGTTTTCATACATATTGGGCACGCAGGGGCCCAGGTTACATCCGCTGGACTGTATCAACTTTGGTATCTAAGTCAGACACAGTCTGAGTGATTTAATCTGCAAAATAGTGGGCAGCAAGCTTGTGAGTGGCTTACATTCTCCTCTGGAACAGATTGTAACAGACCCCTGACTACTCAATGAAAAATTGTTCTTACTTAGTAAAGAAAATTAACATATTGTAAATTTAGTAAATTTTCCAGGCTGGAGTAAATATCTCCATAAAGCTATTATTAATTACTATCAGATATGGCTACTTCAGCTTTCCAATCTATGTGATCAATAAAGAAGCAACCTGGATACCTAGGATGGGTGCCTTGGATTCTTCCTCTATACAACTATACTATCATATTTTCCAGCATATTTCATGCTGTTGTCATTGTTGTTGTTGTTGTTGTTGTGTGCGCCTTCAAGACATTTGCAATTTATGGTGACTCTAAACCAACCCTATCATGGAGTTTTCTTGACAACATACAACTCCACTCAGAGATTACAATGAAGTTGCAGTTGAAATTGCAGTGCCTTCAAGATGCCTGTTGCTTTACTGCAATCCCGTTAATTTCCTCAAGTTTTGTCATGCAAGGAATACTCAGAGGTGGTTTGCAATTGCCTTCCTTTGAAGTATATCCTACAGTACCTGGCATTTCTTGGTGGTAATCACCTATCCAAATACTACCAGTTGTAACCATGCTTGACTTCCAAGATCAGATCAGATCTGATACATTCAGGGTATTTTGTTGGCCATAAATGGAAGAATATGAAAAGATTAACAGCTTTTAAAGGTTTGTAATAGCCATTCATATATGTGCTTGTTCATGGTCCAATCATATTTCTTTTGGCACTTAATGGACATCAGAATCCCATTTCTCTTTTTTTAAAAAATCATCATGTAGAGGCAAACATTAACAGGGCAAGCTAACCTTTATCTGCTGATTCTGCCAGATGCCTGTACGATAGAATGCTGCCCACGACTAGGGAGACTGAGAGTTTTCTGGTTGTGACAATTGCTTGTGGCAAAATTATAATTAGCGCCCCATGTTGCTATGCATTCTGAATTGGTTCACACTGCTTCTTGCTCCCATTTTTCTCCAGCAATATATATAATAGTTTCTAAAAAGATGGTTAAAAACAAAATAGGGCAGCCAATGATTGCCACTTTTTAAAAAATAACTAAAATAACTCAACAACAATTATCATGCTTTTGCAACTAGACTGTGTGGAACCTCTCCCCCACAAATGCATTTAGAACAAGAAATCAATTTTTCTTAAGTGACTCCAGGTGCTAATAATCTTAACCTTGCCCACACTTGGATTCTAAAGTAGCTGGTGACTGCTCTTGAGAGATCTTAGTCACTAGGGTAATTCACAGGAAATATCAGATTAGTGGGCTACAGTGGTGAAAAAGGATGGAAATTGCCTACAGCCATACTTCTTATTATTGCTCTTTGCTGTCAGGTTTTTCTTTCTTTCAGGAAAACACCACCATCACCTCTGGATTGCAGGCTCTGGCATAGTCTTTGCTATTGTTCAAAGTTCCCCTTTACCATAAACCCTCAAATACTAAACTATTAATGAAATATTATTGTCTCTAACCCATATGTCTGGAAAGCAGATGAAGAAAGTGACATATAGAAATGTATGAAGAAAGTGCTATTTCTTGAGGAATACCAGAAAATAATTACAGTGGACCCTTGTCATATACTGGGGTTTGGTTCCAATATCCTCTGTGGATAACAAAATCTGTATATGCTCAAGTCCCATTAAATATAATGACACAGCAAAATGGTGTCCCTTATAAAAAATGGAAAATCAAGGTTTGATATTTGAAATTTGTACTTTTTTTGAACATTTTCAAACCATGTATGCTTGAATCTGTGTCTAAAAATCCGTATATAAGAAGGGCTGACTGTATTTACTTCTTCCATCCCCTTCATGGAGAAATACAGTGCACTCTTGGCTTACGCGGGGGATCCGTTCTGGACCTCCCCCTAGCGTAAGCTAAAAATATGCATATGCTTGAGCCCCAGAATGGGGCTTGTGCATATGGCGGTGGTGCGCACACGTCATGGGCGTGCACCCCATTCATTTGAATGGGGTGCACTGCCCCTTGCGCCCTGCGTGCTCCCACACGGCTCTCTGCGGGTTTGAGCATATTTGCTTCTTCTAAGCAGACAACTTTCACATGATGTTGAAAGACGCCTTTGAGTCTTTCTGATGCTGCTTTTCTTGTGAATATCACTGATCTCAGGTGGAAAATGGAAGAAATCCATTTTAAAAACATAGCATCCCTATAAGAGATCCCTATAATAGGGATACTCACTCTTTTTGAACAAGTGGGACATTTGGAATTTTTAAAGGTGGTAGGTAGCACTCTCATAAAATGGCAATTCAATGTGTGTGTGTGGGGGGGGGGGGGAGCTTCCTCATTCACAGAATTGCTGCCATGGCCAGTCACAAAACAATTATTTCCCAGATGGTAAACTGGGGCCCTGTCACACTATTACCTAGTGCCTGGCTCAGAGGAACCCAGAGGTTAGCCAAGAATGTGCCACAAGCATTAGTGGAAGTAAAGATGACACCGGAGGCAGGTGCTTCATTTTAAAGCATTCTAACTTTCAAATAAAGTTTTAATGTTGTTGTTTTTTAAGTTTCAAAATCAGTTGGGGTAGGGAATGCATCCTCAGAATTACGAACAGATGGTACTTGAGTTCTTATAGACTGGCAAAAATGGTTGTAGATCTTAGTCTAAAATGGTTTACACTATTGGAATCTATGTACATTCATAGGTTGAATTCTTTAAGATATGTCATTTTTGTTTTTAAATTTTAGAATAAATCCCAGCCACCACAAGCCAGAATGTTAATCAATGCCCAGGTTTATTATTGCTTAATGTTTACAGGCCTGAAAAAACAAATCCCTGAAACAGAAAGAATTCATTGTTTTCTTCCTCACTGCCACTCCCCTCGACATAGTAACAAGCTGGAATATATATAACCAGTATATAATTGGTGGCAAAGAATTTGCAATATGATTCTTTTGAGAAAGCTAATGTATAACATGAAAGCTTCAAAAAGCCTCATCAGCAATGATACCTTCATTCAGAAATGGCTTCTCTTGATAGACTATATAAACAGGAAGACACATAGTCCAAAATTGATGCTACAGCAAAGGACCTTCCGGAAAGGTATTTTGAATATCGAACCACACCATCCTGAAATAAATCCAGCATTGGCTTAATACACCTGTGGGATAGTCATGCTAATGTATATACATAGAGATACTATGTATGCCAATGCAGTATTCTTTATCAACTACTTGTATCTTTTTGTATAAAAACCTGTTACTGAGTCTGAAATTTTCATTAACAATTTAAAATAAAATAAAATAAAATGGGCATAGAGAGCCAGGCAGGGGATCATAAGCACCACACACGTCTAGTACTATAACACATAATGCAAATTTTACATTTGTGTTATTGATTTGAAAAATTTGCATAGTGTTTCAGTTTCATCCATTAATACTCTTAATGACCAATTTAAATTCAAATTATTAAATTCAAATTATTTTCTGTCTAATGGTAGGGAACACAAATAGACCACAGATATTGCTGGCATTTCTTGTGGCATCACTACAAAAAAGTAAGATGCTGAAGGTGCTTTTAGTATTCCAGCTCATCTTCTTTCATCATATCACCTGAGCAGATCTAGAACTGAGAATCATGTTGATGCCATTGGAATATGCTCATGTAATGGCACCACTTTTTCAAAACACAGACTCAGGGGCTATACAGGCCACCCCAAAGGGGCAGTCTGCAGCTGCCCCTTTACTGGCCGGGTTGGGGCCACGACAACCTCATGCCACAGCCCTGATCTGGCCTCTGGAGAGTGCAAAAAGAAGCCACAAAAAGCAGCTCCTTTTTGCGACCTCCAAGGGGTGCCATAGCCACAGTGGTGCAGCTTTATGATGCCCCTTTCATGCTGCATCATGTGGATGCAGTGCTGAAGTCGCACCATAATGGCGCACACCATGTGGACTGGCACGCACCAAAATGGTGCCCTAGGGGCAAAGTTAGGGCATCCAGCATGAGGACACTGCACCCTGTCTCTGTCCATAGGCTAGCACAAAGCGCCAGTCTGTATAGGCCCTCAATTAGGTTGGCTGTCTTTTCGGAATTCCTATCAAACAAGCAGCAGTGCTCAACATGCTGACAGAACTATCTATGTGGAGCTTCATCACCCGCTCGATAAATTTCTAATCCATTTTTATGACAGGTTGATTTCTGGAGCTTCCTATTGAACACAGTGGGAATTTTGGACTGCTGCTGCACAAGCACTGCTTATTCCATCACAGATTCTGCAGAGCTTGACGTGAGCCCCATTGGAACAAAGAAACTGCTGCCATTGCCTAGGAGATTACTCCCAACATCATTATTTTCTTTTTGTCCTCTAACATGCTGGTAACACTTCCATTGATAAACTATGAAATGTACACAGATTGCAAGACCTGTTGATCATTCTACACAACTGTGCCCATCATTGTTCAACCCTCTACTTTTTTTAAAAAAAAACCCAAAAGGTTCTTTGTCAATGGTTTAAACACTGGACTGCAGATCAACTTTTTAAAGCTGGTAAAATGGCAGATAGTTGAAATCCTGCCTATTTAGAACCAGATGGTAGAGCACAAAAAGAAAGATGCAATTTCTCTCTCAACAGATGGCATAAGTCTGAAAACTTACACAAATGCAATCACTTTGGGGCTAATCTGGCCCAAGTTTTTATGACTATTTGCAGATTCCATTTTATTTCCAGATTAATATGTAAGTTTTCTTTTCAAGAAATAGAAAAAAGAAGAAAGTCTTGTTTTAAATTTGTTCTTCATATATTTCACATTTTAACCTATTATGTTAGCCTTTTTGGTACTTTTCTGTTGTTGAGAAAATTGGCAGAGCTCCCAGGATAACAGGATAATTGCATGCCAGTCCATATAATGGTTTGGGAAATGTGGAGTTGTTAAATTTACTTTAAATTGCAGACTGAATTATATATTAAATATATACATCTTTGCTGTATATATTCAGTTCAACGTGGATTTTAAAAGCTAGGCTCATACTGTATATAAACTGGATAACAGTCTAACATAAAATAGCAGCACTGGTTGGTTCAAAGAGACTAGTTCAGAGCTGAGAATACTATATAGGTTTATTCTATAAAACCCCATCTCTAATCATTTTAAAATAAACCTTAGAATCATTTTCATACTAAAAGTAACTCCTTAGTAGGGACATGTGGTCACAGAAAAGTGAAATGCATACAGTGCGTGCATCTGGTTGTCTCTGTGGGTGTCTGTGTCTGTGTGTATCCATTTTTCTGCAACAAAAGCTAAAATGTTGCCTTCCATATGTTTCTTATAATTTTTAAAATAAATATAATTTCCAATAGGAGGCAAATATTTCTACTGTAGTCACAGAATGTATGGTTGCTATGGTGATTGCACAGTTGGATGAATACATCAGCTGCCAACACAGTATTATTTTTGTGTTTGCGTATTTGTGAATTAACCTTTTAGAGGGAAAAGAGCTAAAGAACTAATTGATAAGCAGCAGCAGAAACAGAAACAAAAAGATTATCTCAAAACAGAACTGATGGAAATGGTTCTCCCATGCAAGCATTATGCCAGTGCAGCATGCTTATGCTCCTTATGTAGTTCAGCTTTAATGCAGAATAACACCAACAGAAAAAGGGGTAGCATCACTGACACAGCCAAGGTTACCCACCCACCTTGGGGACTCTGTTTCTCGCCTATCCTGCCTACCAATACATAGGATGCATCTACAGTATAGAAATAATGTAGTTTGACCCTACTTGAATTGTCATGGCTACATACTAGACAGTCCTGGGATTTGTAGTTTTGTGGGGCACCAGCACTCTTTGGCAGAGAAAGCTAAAGACCTTGTAAAACTACAATCCCCAATATTCCATAAAATGGGATTATAGCACTTAAAGTGGTGCCAAATTACATTATTTCTACAGTGTAGATGCACCCATACTAGCTGCTTCCCAACACCCACTGTGTGTGCATGTGCATACATACAGACATACATTCATCCCCAAGGCTCCTTCCTTGTTTTCCCCATCCCACTTGCCCTGGCCATTTCTGATTTGTTCCCTCTCTTCCTTTCCAACTAAAGGCCTGAACAGTCCCAAGGACTGGAGCGCAGTTTTGGCGCAGCTTCTGGCCTCTTAAGATGCATGGTTCATTTAAACAGCATACCTCCAAAGTGACCTGAAGCAGCTTTATTTTGGCCTGTCTGTTTGCACCCTAAGTTATCTGTTCTGAGGCTGTTGCCACACTGCAGGATTAATGCAGTTTGATACTGCTTTAACTGTCATGACTCCATCCTATGGAATCCTGAGCTCTGTAGTTTGTTGTAGCGCCAGAGCACTCTGAAGGCTAAATGTCTCTGAAAACTACAAATCCCAGTATTCCATAGCATTGAGCCATGGCAGTTAAAGTGGCATCAAGCTGCAACCCTAACTAGGAGGAGTGTATTTTAATTGACCAATTTGACAGGACATGCCTCATGCCCCTTTTGCACTAATTTAAGATAATATAACTTTTCTCTAGCACAGACTATTTACAATCACAATAGGTTTCACCATCACCATCAGCACATTAATTCCTATCTTGTTTAGGGAATACTACTGACAAGTATTCTATGGGTCTTAACCAGTGAGGAGTTCTGGAGTAAAGCTTCAGGGTTTGAACCAGGCCTGGCCATGCAGATCACTGCAATCAATAAGATGCAAGCTACTTATTACCAATGCATCCCATTCATTTCAGTTAACTTCTGCTAAGTACGAGTAAGTCTGAGACCATCCGAGAAGGTTTTGTTCCCTCTGGATGAGAGAGCACCAAAGAGTTACATGTATCCTTGCCTTCTATTACTACTGCAATAGTCCTCTGTTCCATGACAACCTTGGCTGACTCAGGCTGCCACCAGTCCTTATAAATACACATGAAGATATGCAATAATTACATGCTTAACTGCTGCCTCTGTATTATATTTTTCTAAATCCAATTAGCCCAGTAGTAGTGGAAAATGTTTACTTCTTCCAGTCAATTTTTTTTTCTCTTGAGAAGAGTTTAATGACTGCTGGTCCAAGATTAGCTACTTTAATGCTACATTGTGTCCCCATGGCTTTCTGACAATTGACCTGCAACCCATAGAAGAAAGCTTCTTATTTATTTATTTGTTTATTTATTTACTTTTCTCACAGTACAATATTTTAATATCCACCCTGAAAACCATTTCCAATTCATTCCGCATACAAGGACATTTTCTGTTTTTCTGAAGAATAAGCACATTTTCATCTTTCTTGGTATACAACAAGCTTGGAAAACAACATAGGAATTTCGATAGACTGGAGATTTTGTACTTTCCCCCCTGGTTATTCAAGTAAAAATAATATCAATGGGTAACAATATTCCAAAATCAATAGTGAATTATTGGTCCTGCCCCAAAAGCTATTAGAGCTCATTTTCCTCAGGAATTTCCGAAGAATTCATGGGACTTTCTAGTGGAGAAAAGAACTACCAGTACTTGAGCGAACACCTTGTTCTTGCCTCATATATATATACAGACCTATCCCTATATCCAAACCTATAGCAAAAACACACTCATACCCTTACTTGACAGGGAAGTGCAGCACCTTTGCTTTCAATTTCCTATATAATAATAATAATAATAATAATAATAATAATAATAATATGTTTATTTATAAACCGCTTTTCCCAGGATCAAAGCGGTGTACAGTATAGAGGTCAATACAATATAAAACAAATGACATATTAAAAATACACATCAATGCCCATTAATTCCACAAATATTGGCTAAAAACATTCCACATTATTAAAATCGCAAATATAACTACCTACATCATTAAACAGTATGGGGAGGGAAACTTTATTACAAGGAATTGGGAGGGTAGGCTTGTAGGAAGAGGTAAGTCTTTAATGCCTTTTTAAAGGCTTCCACCGTTCCACTAAGGCGGATCTCTTCGGGTAAGGCGTTCCAAAGAGAAGGCGCTACTGCTGTAAAAGCCCTTTGCTGGGTAGTTGCCAATCTCACCCTTGGATGACTGAGTACCAATTTTCCTGTTGACCTGAGAGTGCGCGGTGGATTATGCAGGGAGAGGCGTTCCCTCAAGTAACCTGGGCCCAAGCCATTTAGGGCTTTAAAGGTAATAACCAACACTTTATATTGGGACCGGAAACGGATTGGCAACCAGTGAAGAGATTTTAAGACGGGCGTTATATGGTCAGATCTCGCCGTCCCCGTAATTAACCTGGCTGCTGCATTTTGAATCAATTGAAGTTTCCGAACCTGATACAAAGGTAGCCCCATGTAGAGTGCATTGCAGAAATCCAAGCGAGAGGTTACCAGTGCATGTACTACATTTTCTAGGTCCTTTCGGTCCAGGCAGGGACGTAGTTGGCGTATCAGCCGAAGCTGGTACCAAGCACTCCTGGCCATCGCATCTACTTGAGATGATAATTGTAGAGATGGATCCAGGAGTACTCCCAAACTACGAACTGTATCCTTTAGGGGAAGTTTAACCCCATCTAGGACAGGATGACAAATTTCCCTGCCCGGGCCAGGGGAACCTATCATGAATACTTCTGTTTTCTCTGGATTCAATCTGAGTTTGTTTTTCCTCATCCAACCCCTTACTGCCTCCAGGCAGGCATAGAGAGGAGAGGTGGCATCCTTAGTCACTGTATCAGTCGGAGACATGGAGAGATAGATCTGGGTGTCATCAGCATACTGATAACACTGCGCTCCATGACTCCGGATTATCTCTCCCAGCGGCTTCATGTAAATGTTAAATAGCATAGGGGACAGTATGGCGCCCTGTGGGACACCCGATGTAAGCTCTCTTTTACAAGAGCAGCTGTCCCCCAGCCTCACCATCTGGAACCTTCCCGAGAGATAGGACTGGAACCACTGGAGCGCAGTGCCCCCGATACCCAGATCTCTCAGGTGTTCCAGAAGGATACCATGGTCGATGGTATCGAAGGCCGCTGAGATGTCCAAGAGCACCAACAGAGTTATGTCTCCTCTGTTGGTGGCCAGACGGAGGTCATCGACTAAGGCGACCAGGGCAGTCTCAACTCCGTAACCCGACCTGAAGCCAGTTTGAAATCAGTCAAGATAATTGGTTTCATCCAAGACCACCTGGAGCTGAGAGGCGACTGCCCTTTCGATCACCTTGCCCAAGAATGGTAATAGGGAGACCGGTCTATAATTACTCATAGATAGGGGATATTTCATAGATATTGGCTGGACAAGTGTAGATCAGCCTGAGCATAGGACTGTGGTAGTGGAATAGAGTAATGGTTGTTAAAGTAGTTGCAGCTGCATTTGTTTTTTATCCTTCCAGCACTTTTTTGTTTATTTGTTTGTTTGTTTTTGTTAATCATCCAGCAGAGTTGGCTGTAAAACTGTATTCACAGTTTAAAGATGCTAAATTCTTTTTAGTGAAGCAGTGGTGCACAAGAAAAGGATATAATCTTTAATTGCTATATTACCATATTGACTAAATGAAGCTTGAGCAACTTTTTGAAGTTCCTAGAAAAGGCAATAGTTAATCAGCATTGCTCGTTGCGCTTCAGTGGTCACCTGTCTTTTACCAGAATGGATGCCAGAGAAGTTATGCGTAGAAATAAAGTGACCTACTTTTCCCTTTTTTGAACTCTTTGCCCCAACTGACTCAGTTTAGCATGAATCTGAGAATGGGGATGCTACCTATACCTGTATTTCTCAAGCTATTTGGAGTGTGGACTGGAATTTTTTAACCCAATGTGCCTGGGCCTGGTACCATATTTGAGCCCAATGGCTGCAATTGTTGTTTCTTTCCTGGAAACTTCCCAGGGGTCAGTGGCCAATGACTCATGGACTGGCACCAGTCCAGAGACCACACTTTGAGTAGCACTGATGTACACAACTATTTACTTTTAACATCCGAGAGCTGGCTATGTAGAAGACAATGTCAAAACCCAAGAATACTGCAGAATCAAGCTAGAATGAATGGCAGGATTTGGGATACAGGACATGGCACACACCAGGCTACAGAGTGGTTTGTAGAAAATCAGATTTGCTCTTTGAATTTTGAACATGATGAATAACGGAATTCCACTGCACACAGGTCAGGAAATACACCTTCCATGGGTAGCTGCACATTATAGCTGCTAGCATCCACCCTGTAACCAGGGAGACAGATTCTACATACCAGTTCATGTTCTATTGATTTATTTTGCCTGCTTCTTCACACTCCTGCACAGGCTTTTCCCTCTGAACAGCATAATGATGAAGACTCCAAGGGCAGATGATGGACCAAGTCCCTCAAATAAGCTTTTCTACAGAAAGGATCAGGCCCAGGGCCTCACAGAATCCTCTGGGATTAGGGATGCCATATCCTGGCGGCCCCCGGGACAAATCCGTTTTTGGGGGCCCCCTCCCGGTCCTGGTCCAGTTTGGCCCCCAGCCCCCGGTTCGGGACCTGCGTGGCGCCAACCCACCTTCCCCTGCCTCCCTGCACGACCACGCCACCCACCACCTCCTCCTCCTCCATTCTAGGCCGTGCAGCCACGTGGAGGAAGTGAAGGAGGAGGCGAAGGAGGAGGCGGTGTGCCTCCTGCGCGTGGCCACGTGGCCTGGAACGGAGGAGGAGGTGGGTGGCGTGGCCACGAGGGGAGGCGAGGGAGGGTGGCAGGGAGGCGCACCTCCTTCTCCTCCTCCTCCTCCTCCTCCGTTCCAGGCCGTTCCAGCCACCCACCACCTCCTCCACCTTGCGTGCCTCCGCGCTGGGCACTTCCTTGGCCCTGGGAGGTGGAGGCAGAGGAGGAGGCTTAGGCAGAGGTGGGTGGCTGCCTGCCTGCTGCCTTGGCACACGTGCAGGCGGGGAGCGCCAAGCCAGGCAGGCACCTCTGCCTCCTCCTCTGCCTCTGCCTCCGCCTGCTGGGCCCAAGGCAAGCACCTAGCGCGGTCACACGGAGGCGTGCGAGGCGGAGGTGGGTGGCTGCCTGCCTGCTGCCTTGGCAGGGGGGGAGCGTGCCAAGGCAGCCACCCACCTCCTCCTCCGCGCGGGCTTGGGAGGCAGATGAGCAGGAGGGAGGGAGGGAGGAGGGAGGAATGAAGGAAGGAGGAGGAGGGAGGAAGAAAGGAGGGAGGAAGGAAGGAGGGAGGAAGAAGGAAGGAGAGAGGGAGGGAGGGAGGAAGGAATGAAGGAGGGAGGAAGGAGGGAGGGAGGAAGGAGGAAAGACAAGGAGAAAGAAGAGGAGGAGGAGGAAGAGGATAGTGATGATGATGATGATGATGATGATGATGATGATGATGATGATGATGAAATGAGCCAGCTTCAAATTTTGTCCTACATTTGTCCTACATTTGTCCCGGTTTGGAGGTCCAGACTTATGGCAACCCTATCTGGGATTAGACTATACACAGAAATAAATGCTGCAGGATCAAGTCTGAAGTTGCAGTAAGGCCTTTTAGGACCATGTTTGCAAAGGCAGTAAGAGGTGCAGGAATAGCTCTGTTTGCCATAAAGCCCTTCAAATTAGAGCTTTCGGTGGTGGTAAATTGTGTTTGCCCAGACCCATACTACACTAAGTTCCTTGAGGATCAGGTCCTAGCAAAGCCTCTTGGTGTCATCTGGCCCAGCATTTGGGTACTCCCAGCTCCACCAAGATTTGGTTGCCAGCTCTGCTTCTTTGGCTAGGGCCTTCTCTTACAAACAAAGGGTGAAGAAAGAGAGGAGCAGCTCTACCAGAGAGGTTCTCAGGCTGACTACCCTCTAAGCTGCTCTTTCCTTCCCCCTTGCTTTCTTCTTTCCCTTCCACACTCTTCA
This sequence comes from Sceloporus undulatus, assembly GCF_019175285.1. NCBI lineage: Eukaryota > Metazoa > Chordata > Lepidosauria > Squamata > Phrynosomatidae > Sceloporus > Sceloporus undulatus. The sequence goes on from NW_024802936.1 coordinate 3,017,421, forward strand.
GTTCTCCCAGTTTGACACGGTCAGCTCCAATTAATCCTCTGTCATTCCAAATTTTCAGCTGCTTTTTAAACATCCCAATTTCTCTCTCCTTCCACTTTTGTGCTTTGTCCTCATCTTACTTCAGCTGCTGAAAACTAAGTTCAAAGTGGGAAATTAATGCAGTTTGTCACCGTTTTAGCTGCCATTGTTCCATCCCATGAAATACTGGGATTTGTAGTTTGTTGTGGCATGAGAGCTTCTGACAGAGAAGGCTAAAAGTCTCACAAAGCTACAAATCCCAGAATTCCATAGCATTGACCCATAGTAGTTAAAGTGCTGTCAAACTGCATTAATTCTGAAGTGTAGATGCAGCCTTTGCTGAGAATGGAAAAAAACGTACTACTGTACACTGTAAAACACACACGCAACACATTAAAATAAATTTTGCTCACTCATTATCCAGTGACTCAGAGGAAGAACAAATGACAGAAGGAAATGAATTTGAGACAGTTTGTTAAAGGAATCAGGGAAAATGAATGCATACACAGAACAACAAAAAGAGATGAACCAAGTTGAAGCCACCTGCTTCCTGCACTTGATCAGCTCCCTTGTCTATGTAAAACCAATCAAGTTTTCGGGTTGGTTCAGGAATTGAGGGAGGATATGCTATTTTTAAAAAGTTAAAGGAGATTTTAATATCTTCCAGGAAACTGACAGAATGTAAAGGTTGCCTCTTCATATATAACTGAACATCTCATAGTTACATTAAGAATAAAATGAAAACAATGATGATTTCTTGCCTGCAAATATGAGAAATTTAAGTAACACAAAATAAGGAGTTTCCTGAATTGCACTGTTTACCTGGATACTTATGATAATAGGTGTCTCTGCTTGTAATGTATGCCTTGTCCATTTTTGAATGCCAGAACATTACTTTAACATGGTTTATTCATCGCATATAGAGTAATGAGCTCCACATAGAATTATACAGTAGTGGGGCAGCCCAGAGGGACTCCACACAGAAACATGCAATCAAAGGGATGCTGAAGAACTATCTAGGCTGACTTTAGAAAGCCAAAGAGAATTGAAATCTAAATCTGCTGAATCAGAAAACATTTCCTCTTATTGGGAAGACATTTCAAAACATCTCTAATGTGTTCCTTTGGCTGAACATTCCTTCATGAAAGAAGCTTATCCTGATGTCCAGTCTAAATCTGTTTAACCAAGTCTTCAAGGAGGGAAAATAGTGGTCCACAATAGTCTAAGTTTCTATCTGATAAGGTGGAAAGACAATTATGGAGTGCTAATCAGATCTAATGCTTTGCACAGAAATGTGGCAAACAAGATTTAGCTTAAAGTATATTACAAATTCAGTTTAAGGGGGAAGAGAAAAATCTGCATCTACTGCCAGCAAGAATTATTAAGCTGTTCCAAATAAGACATTTTAATACAAATATAGGTCAGCGCTGCATGACTAGTTGCAGTCATCGCGGATCTAAGAGAAACAATATATATGTATCATAGAGTGCAGTGAAGCCTATTTGAGTTTTAAATTGGAAACACTCTAGTACTTTTATAAACATATATTCCAAATGCCCCTATTTAGAAGAACAGTTCCTGGTTTACATACTGGTTCCTAGGAAGCTATTTCTTAAACATCAGATTGATACCTTGGGGGTGCTGTCATATCAGGGTTTGTTCTTATATATCCAAGTGGCATCAGTGACACAAAATATCTTTCCTATCTTTTGACATTCCACTAGCTAATTCACCCCAGAGCAGCAAGTGTACCCGAAATTTTCCAGGCAACACTCCCAAAAAGCAACTTTTCCAAACTCCAATGTTGTTTTGGTAATGTTGAGGTTGAATTACTATAGATGAGGCTGTTACAAGTGAGATTGCCTTTAAAAACCATTTGGAAACTTCATCTGTTCAGAACTCGGCAATGATCATAGTTATTTAACTGGGATCTGACAGATGGAACACTTCATGCTGCTATTAAAAGATCTTCTCTGGCTTCCAGTTTATTTCCAAGTACACATCAGTGCAAATTTTGACCTTTAAAGCTTTAAACAACCTGGGATGGTCCTACTTTCTCATACACAAATCCAATTTTCACTTGGAGTTCCTGCTCTGGATGTGTACCTCCATGCTTTTAGGAGTTTACTGGGTAAAGAACTACCCTGTTGTGATTGCCCATGTATGAAACATCCTCTCCAAAGAGATGGGTTCAGCAGTTCATCAGTTCAACAGCAATCTAAAGTGATTTTATTTCCCCAGGCATTTGGTGAATGAGCATGCTTCCTCCCTGCCCACCTCCATGCTATATTACTCTAAGGTAGAAATTTATTTTTATTGGAGTTATATTATTCGCATTGCAGGCCAGCTGAGACTGGCATTATCAGGGAAAGGTAGGTTGCAAATATTCAGAATAAATATATAAAGCTAGTTCACCTTGAAGAAAATCTTGAGGATGCCTTTTTACTGAATTTGTACACTTGAGGTTCTTTATGATCCAGCCCATTCCTGTAAGGAGTTATTCTGAATGGAAATCTAAATACCTCTCTGTTTTGGTTTCCATGGAGTATGTGGACACAACCTGCTGTTGCATTGCTCCCCTTTCTCTACCAGCATCCATCACTGTCAATCCAGTGAGCAAATGTTTCTGACAGCACAGATATCATAGAATAACTGTGGGATTAACCATTCTATTAACCATTATTCAATACTGTGTTTTTATAATCAGGGCTAATCAAGAAGTGAAGAATAAGATGATACTCCATAAAGTTTGTACAGGAGCTGACTAGATTAGATTCGCATCTTATTTCAACACTGGTTACTGGACAGTACATTTGGCTGCACTTGAGGGTAGGGTTTCCAGATGTCAAGGCTTGGACTCTCTTGTCGCGTGCTTGGGATTAGGGGGAGGAATCTCAGGGTTTCTGAGGTTGAAACTGCCTTAAAAAGTGTGTCAGTGTTTGTGTGAATACACACGTGTGTGTTGTCCTCAATTCTTAGACTTGGATTCTTTAATTTGATTGTGCAACTGTGATTAATGTTTAAAGCCTCATAACATCACCAGGGTCTGCCCCTTGTAACATTGGACTTGTAACATCACAACAGCCTGCTTCTTGTAACATCACAAGGGATCCTTCTTAGGTCTCAGGTTTGGGCCGTGAAATGTCAGAGCCTGAGATAGTCTTGACCTAATAACCCTATTTGAGGGCAGCAGGCTAGCTAAGGGAATACACAGAGTGAACATATATAGTTGTGCCCTCCAAGACTTCACTACTGCTCTCTCCCTGCCCATCAGTCTCTGCTAAGGTTGTTGTCTACCTTTGCCAAATTGTAGGACTGGCTCTGCTTCCACAACCGGCTTTGGAAGTTGATACAGGGTAAGTTTTGTACAGTAAATGCATATAGAATACAGGGAATGGACCACTGGGTGACTCTGGGCAAGCCATACTCTCTCAGCCTCATGGGATGGCAATGGCAAACCTCTCTGAAGAAACCTGCCAAGAAAATCTTGTGATACGTTTGCCTTAGGGTCACCGTAAGTTGGGAATGACTTGAAGGCACACAACAACAACAGCAAGATTTCTCAGCTGTGTGACAGTTAGTGTGTTTGTAAGTGAATGAATGACAAAGAGAAGGAAGCTCTGTATTTGTAGAATCCCATTCTTTTCCAGCTCAATCTTGATTGCATTGTTTACTGTAGACATGCTGCAACAAGCCAGCGATAAAAGCCTAAGTTCCTCCTTCAGCATCATCCCATTGTCAATCCTGTTAAAAAACAAACAAACTTATACTTCCAGCTAGACTGAGGATGAGGAAGAAAGGGGTTGCTGGGCAAGCATTAAAAAAAACTGTGTAAAAAGCAGCTTCGTTGTCAGAGGCATAGGCGGGATACAAACCGCCCAAAAGGGCAGTCTCCTGCTGCCCTGGTTAGCTGGGTGAGGGAGCTGCAGCAGACAAACCACGCAGCTCCCTCGCACAGCAAAAAGAACCCGCAAAAAGTGGGTTATTTCTGTGGAGCAGTTTTGATGCCGCAAGGCACCAATGGCGCACTTGCGGCGTCATAAGGGCGCTGAGACGTACAGACGCTAGGTGTCTGTCACGTCAAAATGGCAGTGCCCGTATGTACAGGTGCTGCCATTTTGACGCCCTCATCACATGCGAGGGGTAAGGGGCATCTGAAAGCGCCGCCCCTCGCACGTCACGACAGCACCCCATAGGGCCCGTCTAGCGAGCGCCTTTGTTAACTAAGGAATGCCTTTAATTGGATACAGGCTTTGGAGTGATCCCGTAGATTTCTTCTTATATAGAATGTAACTTTTGAGAAGAATAAATTTAGTGGTAGTTATGATAATCATGTCCTAACTTCAGATAGTTTTGAGAGTGTTGGGATGAATATTCTGAATCCATTTTCAAAGAAAGCAGCTGATCCTCTTCCCTTCATTAGCATCTGCAGTAGTTTTCCCAATTCACCATGCTGCTCCTTTCAAAAGCAGGCTGGCTCTGTTTGTCAAATGGTGTTTCTCATGGAAGCATTGATGCACTTTGTATTTGGACAAATATGGATCCCAGCACCAAACTAAGCTGATTTAGATTGCTTTGAAGGCACTGAAATCAAAGCATGTCTTCCAAACAGGAACAAATGTAAATCTTTATGCTCCTGAAGAGTCATAAGCTATTTGGATTCGAAGAGACACAAATATTGTGGTTATAAAATGGATCCGGTGGCACTTGGGACACTCTTATATCTGAGGGACAGTGAATCTGCTTTGGGTTTTGGTGTGAACTTTAAAGTCACAATCCAATGTGCTGGATCTATTTTAGGGATATAATTCAGCATCCTTTTAAAGTTCAAAATAAAATCTAAAACCATCAGATGCCATCACATTTATTCACACATTTCCAAAGGAGGAAATGAAGGATGAAAGAAGGGAAAATGAGGGGAAGTGTTCCAGTCTTACTTCTGGTTGGGAGGGAGGGCTTCTTAGGGACTGCCTGATGTCTAGCCTTCATTCCTGCTCAAACCTTTGCTCCACCATCCCACCCTCTTTCCACCCCTGATGGGACAGCATTATGGTGTGTCTTGTTCAACCTCTGTGGGCTTGGGCAAGTTCATTTGTCACAACTACACACGGGGTGGTAGCATGGGTCCTGGGTCCAGAACTTTATTCACTGGTGCACGGTGGGCATTAGTCCCTTTATGGGACCCAGGAGAGTGGCACAGAGAGGGTGTCACCCACATGGGGGTGAGTGCCTTGTCAGCACTCTCTGGTGACAGAGATCATCTAGGACTCTGGCGATCTCTCCTGCTATCCTTGTGGTCCAGAGGTAGGCCGGAGTGGAGGTCATTGATAAACAGTCAGGTAGGTGAATGCTTTTGGTCAACTCTGTTTTCAGCTGTAAAAGATAAAGTCATTTTTACTTCATCAGGTTGTATGTGTGGTTATTGTGCCTTGCGACATCTCTCTTGAATCAACAACAGACATAGCTTTATAAATGAAAGTTCTGTTTTTTAATTTCTTAAAAGATATTATGTTTAAATAAAAATCATTATTATCCCCATTTGTCTTTGTTATTCATACAGGTTTTTGTTCTAATCAACATGGATGATTGTACCAGTACTCTTCAACTCCAGTGTTTTGAAAGAAGAGTGTTGAAGGACCATATTTCAGGATAGTTCAGTGTTTTTTTCAATTTAGCACAGTGGTGTTAGTAAATTGTAAAAATGCTAAAAATGTAAGAAGAGAAAATAAAGGAAAAGAAGAGAAGAGAAATGAAAAACATATGCAAAAGAGCCACTTCTCATTTTATAGAGAGGAATGATAGCATTTTTTGATTGACATATGACCTGAGAGGCCAGAGGCTGCCCTCTAGACCTTCCAGATATGGTCACTATGAAGGCTGTTCTTTGAGATAGTACTCTGCTCCTATTTTTCTGAAATTTGGCAAGCTTGCTCTCCTCTGACAAACAACTATCCTTGCAGATCATCTAATTCTGCAAAGAAATATATATATTAGGAGTTCCCTTTTTAAAATTTTTGTTTTGCAAGATGGCATACACATATGTTTTTATGGCAGTTATCTAAGGTTCTGAGTTCTATTTGTAGAATAAGTTCAGCACTTTGGATAGCTCCCACAAAATCCAGAGTATATTCAGACTGAATTCTATTACAACTAAGGTCCAAAATACACTGCAGAAACAATCCAGTTTCAGACCACTTTAACTGCCCTGGCTCTGTGCTAGGGAATCCTGGGAACTTTAGTTTGTTGTGGCACCAGAGCTCTCAGACAGAGATGGCTAAATGTCTCATAAAACTACAGTTCCCAGAACACCCTAGCATTGAGCCAAGGTAGTTAAAGCAGTCTCTAACTGGATTATTTCTGCAGTGTGTTTTGGACCATAGTAATAGTGTCATGGGGACCTCTTCTGAGCAGAGGAACTCAGTTTTAGCCTCCCCCTTTATGATAAGAAGCATTGCATTTCTATTAAATTATACTAATTATTTCTATGTTGGTCTCTATATTGTCATGTCCTACTTGAAGGAGGCTGCTTTGGATGAACAAGGGGATGAGGAATGCCTAAATAACAGGCACCAGATGAAGCCAAAGGAGGTTAGCATCCTGTCTCAGCACTGGCAGAAACAGAGTCTGTTCCACCCCAGGCAGCAGTTGCAGAGCAGGAGGACAATACAGAGACGTTTCACAATGAAGAGAGCTAGTTGGGCTAATTTACTCTTGCCTATAAATTATCTCAGTCCAGGCCATTCCGTTGTTGCAAATAGCACCAACACTTCCTTGTGACCTTATCTGACTCTTTGGTTTTGTGGATTTCTGGCCTTCAACATGTACTTAGAATAATATTTGTGGCAACCCTTCTTGTCTTCGGACTCTGCTCAGGATGGCTTTTTCTATTTGGACCCTGAACAGCCTGGACCATGCCTTTGCTTCCCTCTGTGGCAACCCTCTGTGGGACTGACCTGATTTTCCTCTTCCAGTTGCCACTGACTGTAGGTGCACTTACTTGGGTGCTTGCTAGCCTCACACAGTACATATACAAGCAAAAAGCGCCTTTTTTTTTTGCGGGGGTGATGCATTTGCTATTCTTTAGTGACTCACAGGTGGCCATCTACTCCAACCTTTACAATAAGTTAAAAACTTAGTTTAGCATTGTTATTAAAGCACAGAGAGCTTGGGCTGAACAAATAAAATGCTTCATATAACCATAGCAACTTGAGCTCTGTATAGTCCTGGCTGCCAGTCTGCTCTCTTGACAGCACAATATTCTGCTTTGTGAAACGATAGCCTTTGATGTTTAGAGTCACACCCACCCTCCCATTTCCAAGCATTGCTTACACTGCTGACATCTGCTTAGAATCAACTAAGGCAAACATTGGTTGGGTGTAAGAGGATGATCATGTGAATTTATCCAGAGCATCTGAAGTAAGAAAGTGCAGCAACCTAACCAGGGTGATTATGAGTAGAAACCCAGCAATTCAAACAGTGTGAAGGCTGAGAGGTGATGAAGGGCCTCACATACAGGACTATGAGCAGAATAGCATGAAAGCAATTTAACATGCACATTTAAACAATATAAATAGCCACCATTATACATGATTATTATATATATATATATATATATATATATATAGAGAGAGAGAGAGAGAGAGAGAGAGAGAGAGAGATCACCTTGAGGCGGAGGTGAACATGAATAAAACTATGATATACAAGGATAAGGGAGCTAAAACTCCCCTACCACAGTAGCCACCGTGAAAAGAAGAGTGCTACTTGAACTACTAGACTGATACCCATGAAAGTGGAATGGCCATAGAAAATAAGTATGGGAGCCTTGTTTTTTATTTTATTTATTTATTTCAAGGATTTATATCCTGCCTTTCTCCCACAATAGGATTCAAGGTGGGATTAGGATCAACTCAAATAAGAAGTAAACAATTCAAGCTACACAGATCATGTCTCTACCAGATTAAGCACCAATAAATATTAAACTTCTTCCATCTTTTCTCAGTCACACTAGTACCACTGACAACATTTGTTTATGATAGTTTCTATAGCTTCTATATATGGCCAGTTCTAAGCAGAAGCTATGGTGAACCATGTGATTGAGACAGCAGATCAAACATATCCACCCTACACACATCTGCCACTGCAGGTTTGTTGCTGGCGCCACATCTGGAGGGAGATGTGAGGTGTTACTGCTGCTGCTTACCTTTTGTGGCAGCAAATACTATTTGATTTTAAACATTCTTTGATGATACAGGAAAGCAGCCAGTAGCACTCAGCCAGGGTCTTCCAGAGTGACTCTAGCCTACTCCTCTCATAGGTTGGTTGTTGCAGAGATCAGAATTCTGTTCCTCCACAAACCCACCTTTTTTCTGTTGCTAACTCCTACAAGATGGCCATTTCTGTGTCAGTGTAGCATGGAAGAAGCCACAGTGAGATGTCCAGCTATATTACAGCTAGACACACAGCATAATGTCACCATCAGAGACCTCCTCAGGATGCCTATTGAAGTGAATTCAGCTAAGAGAAATAGCTGGATGCATCTCTGCTCCACCCACCGCCTTTCCATCCACAAAGAATTGAGATCCTCAGGATGAGGGCTGCAGCAGAGAAAAGGTGGGTTGAGGAATAGCATGTGGAGATGTGTCATAGCTACGTGCTGGAGATACATTTCCTGATGCACAGCCTCAGCCATAGTTTAAAGCTCAAGGCAGAATGAAAGTTTAGATTTAAGTAAAGGATTAGACAGTGTATGCTACTGTTGGGCTGTCATAGCAAAAGTACATTGCCTTTTGTGTTTTGAGGAGCTTGTTTTATTATTCTTTTCCCCATAAGGTTTATGAAGCTCATCTTAGTGGGTCTCTCAGAGAAATGACTTGGCATCAAATCAGCATTGTCAGTGTTGCTGTCTCTCTCTCCATGTTCTAGACCCCATTCGTATGCCCCCCCCCCCCCGCCGCTGTCTTCCCCTAAAAAGACCCCGCTCACAGGGGAAGGGCATCAAGGGACAAGAAGTCCCAGGAATGCTGAAACAAGTGCTGATATCCACATTGCTAAACTGGCAGTAGCTTTCAAAAAAGAATAAAGGTTAAAAGGTAACTTGAAGAGAGAGAAGTAAGAGGCCATGGTGGTAACGGGGAGATGAAGGGGATTGGAAGGAAAAAGAGAAGGTGAAGAATGTAAAGGAAAATGCAAAGCAATAATGTATGGTCCACTGCATATTAGACAGTGGAGTATCTCTTACTGATGCAGGTCCTAAATGTTTTTTAACAGGCACAGAGTGGTGGATTCGCATGTACTTAGCCTTCCTTTCATCCTTTTTGAAAGTGTTTGTCTTGTCAACAAAGAAAAGGGAGGGAATTACAAAAACAAACAAACAAACAAAAAACCACAAGGTAGGTTCATTCATCCCTAATAGCAAAACAATATCCACAATTAGATGATACCTTTATTAGGACCAAGAATAGTGAGCCTGCTTTCAAGTTCTCCAAAACACTTCATCACTCTCGCACTCTCAGAACAACAGGCAAATACCAACTGGAATATTCCAGAGTGAGACTGTCCGCAACTCACCAACGAGCATTCACATCGATTGCTCCTACACATTGGAACAAACTCCCTGAAGAGATTCATCTCAGTCCTTCCCTTGATGTTTTCAAGAAAATGTTGAAAACTCATTTGTTCCGTTTAGCATACCCTCCTGATCCATCATAGAGAATGTATCCTCCTATCCCCTATCCTATAATGTGAAATGTATTAGGAGGTTCAGTAGGAGGAGAAAGGAGTTGGCCTCACATTTTAAAAAAATTAAAATTTAAAATTTAATTTATACATACGAACACACACACACACACACACACACACACACACACACACACACACTTTTTAAAAAAAACAAAACACCACATCTTACCAAATTTTCACTTTAACCACGTGAGTGATAGGAGCTCAGAGGTTTGAACTATGGGACTAGCCTGGGTAGCGGTGCTCTCACTGAGTTTGAGGAAGGGAATACAAGATTTTAACACATAGAAAAAGGTGAGAATTTTCTCAGTGTTAGATAACATGAATAATAATAGAAATGGAAAGTGTGAAAATGTTCTATGGAAAAGTTATGGAACCAACATTATTCTGGACTCATCCATTATGATCTTCTGTGCAGCTTTGATGTTACAGAAGAAAGGCATGTTCTCTGCAAATACAGATGTCTTTTACATAACAACCATCAAAAGATTCTAATTGTATCCTCCTCCCCTTTCTCCCCCCCCCTTTTTTCCTTAAGAAAAGTTTAACTACATGAATAGTCTGACTAAAGTGATTTGCACTAATAGTTCCCGTTTTTCTTTTTTCTAAAACTGGGAGTCCTGCCAAAATCAGCTGTGGTTAAATTTAAGGACTGGCAGATGGAAACAATGCCTAGATTCAGGAGGATCAAAGCTAACCTGTTAATAGCAGTAAGATCGCTGCAATGAGGTACCACTTTTACTAGAGCACAGAAGAATGCTGTGTGGCTGATTACACTCTCTGAGATGCTGCCCATTAATATAAACACATACACACATATCCATACACATATCCATACAAACTGTAAGTGTCCAAAATGAAGTATAGTCCATGGTAAGAAAGTCCTGTGTGATTGTTGCCCTGATGCCAATTGTATTTGTCTTCCAAGAGGCCCGGCAAGGACCTATGCCACTGGATGGCCAGCTTGGATGCTTAGGGAAACTGTTCCATGACTTATAGGAGGAATATGCAGGTTGATCAGATGTCCTAACCACAAAGGAGGACAAAACACAAATGAGGAACATTCAAGAAAAAATCAGGACATTACCAAAATAAAAGCTAGAACTACTAATATAAATATAAATTTATTTCATATGGTTTATTTACAACTATATTACACATACTGTATTTTATTATGTACTCAACCATATTTGTCTGATGAACCTATCTTTGTCAAAATGACTTGCTGGCTTGCAGTATACTTATAGAATTCTGAGCAAAACAAATGCTTAAAATTGTACTTTACTAGCAACAAACCCATTTGCTTTCTCATGCCTCGTACTTCTTTCTTAATCCCAAATAGTACACTTTTGCCACATCCCCCCACGGTTGACCTGCTTCAACAACCCAGATCCTCATTTCCTTTCCACAAAAACAAACAAAACCATCACATGGTCAGTAACAGCCTTCTTCACAGCCCTCTGCAGCAGCTGGGGCAGTAATAAATCTTTTCAGCGAGAGACAAGCTTCATGGCTCAAAACAGAGGACATTTTGTCATTCCTCCCAGACTCCTAGACATAAGGCTGAAAAGTAGGAAATGTGCAGTAAGAAGGCCTCTGGTCACCCTTGGAATGGGGGGGGGGGGCCTCTTGCTTTCTAGAGGTTTATGAACTACACATTCATCATTCATGAAGATTGGCCATTCTGGCTGGAAATGGAGGCTAACAACATCTAGAGGGGCTCAAGATCCCAGGCACATCATATGGTTACCCCATTGCTTATATGATACTGTACCTTGTAAAGCATGATAACTTATGGTTCTCCAACTGTGTTGTCCCTGCTTTGGTGATGGCTCTTCCAAGTCTCTGTTCCTTGACTCCTATAAGCAATGTGATGATGCAATGTATAGAATCTGTCTGTATTCCAAAAGGATTCTTTTAAAACCTGTCTTAACTTAGCATTAGTTTAGCAGAATTACCCAAGGCCACTTATTGTTTAAAAACAATTAGGAAAATTTGAAATCATAGCAAAAGCAATATAGTAGGATTGAGGCAATGAATAGACATAATGACAGCTTTTTAAAAATTAATAACAAACATAGGTATGATTTGGCTCCAATCAGTTTGCTGGAAGAGAAACATTTTCAAAAGATATTAAAGTGATATCAGAAGTGAACCAGGTGGATTTGGAAGCATTTGAGGGATGGGGGTTGTGAGTGTTTTGCAACTTGGGGTTAGTCTATTCTGGTTGCTGTATGCCTTCAGATTGTTTCCAATTTATGGCAATCCTAAAGCAAGCTTATTGTGGGTTTTTTCTTGACACATTTCCTTATAGGGGGGTTTCCTTTGCCATCCTTTGCTGAGCATGACTTTCCCAAGGTCACCCAGAGGATTTCCATATCTGAGTAGCGATTTAAACCCTGGCAGAGAGCTAGTATGGCATAGTGGTTTGACTGTTTGACTACGACTCTGGAAACCAGGGTTTGATTCCCAACTTGGTCATGGAAACCAACTGAGTGACCTTGGGCAAGTTACACACTTTCAGGTGAAGGCAAGGGCAAACCTCCTCTGAAGAAATCTTGCCAAGAAAACCCCATGATAGGTTTGCCTTAGGGTCACCAAAAGTTGGAAAAAACTTGAAGGCACACAGCAACAAGAGAATCCAGTCCAACATCCCAGCTACACCACACTGGCTGTCTAGTCTACACATAATGTAGTCATAAGTGTACACATGTGCCTAGTCTACACATAAGTGTATGATGCAAATTGCTGTGGATTTTCACACATTTGCATTGATGGTTAATTGTCTCCACTTTCCTGCACAAATTTATTCACATCTACTCACCCTCCCATTGCTGAAAGTGTGCAGTAATCCAAATCCATGGAAAGCAGATGGATGGATTTTCATGGATACTGTGAAGTCTTTTTCTGCAGAGTTTAAGGAGTTTTTCAGAGCCTCACCTGGCAAACTTGCAAATTGCATGTGTCTAGGTTGCATTCTGTTCAACTGGTATGAGGAGTATTTTGATAATTTAAAAAGCCCTTCAGAAAGCATTTTTTCACCATTTCTGATGATATGAGGATGCACAAAATAGCACATGACCAGTTGATTTTAGTGGAAAGGCAGGATCATATAGACCATGCATCTCATACTACCATTACTGTGTCAGTGCTATGCTCTTTGTTTTTTCACATGTCACCATGTCCCCTGCTAATCCTGCTTTAAAATTCAAACAAATACCTTCCAATACTTGGGGAATCTCAAGGAGCTATCTCTGAAGCAGTAAGAAGAGCTGTACTCTTCAGAAAAGAAACCGAGAATGTTGTGCAAAAACATGTTCCTAAAAACTGAGATTTTTGCAGCCCAATATTTTCATACCAAAAATTGTCCTTGTTTTTTATTCATTCTTAAAAACAAAACAAAACAAAACACTGCTACATTTTGGGTGGCTCAAAGGAGTTTGGACCTCCACAACTGCATGAAAAGTAACAACCATCTTATGAAGCTGCATTTCGCAAATTAAATGTGCTATAAATAAATGAACTATTTAAATATTCTTAGCATATAAAATCCTTTCGAAAAAGACATATAAACCCATCACTCAGCAACTGATTAGCTCAAAGGATTTCAAAACGATAATTTCTTTCAACTGATGCTGCAGCACTACCTTGTGGCTATCCAGTATTCAACAGGCTCTGTCAAACAGTGTAACTAGATAATGCATAGGAATCTCATCGAACTGTAAATACGACATCAGCGCCTGACTGACAAGTCTGGGATGTTCTTTATAGGTATGGGACATGATGGGGTGCCTAGCCACCCCATAATGAAAAGGAAATCTGAAAGAGAAACAGTGGCACATAATATTCACGTCTTTTTGTTGACTACACATTAATGCAGGGAATAAGCAATATGAGCTTGAATTTGCAATGAAGGAAAGTAAACATAACTTTATAGATATAACTGAGATTTAGTGGTATTTTCCCACAGCTGCATATAGCAGTATGGATATAAATTGTTTAACTAGAATAGATGGGACAGAAGGGGAACAAGAATAGTACTATATCTATGGAAGAAACACCTCTTCCTATATTGTCCTGCCAAGTACTCAAGTTATCCTGGAGTGGCCCTTCTCTGTGTAGGCCAGCAGAGCAAGTAATGCACTGTAGGAGGACATGGGAGGGGGCCTATTCTGCTCTGGTGCCTCAGTTGTGGAATCTCTCCCTTTAGAGCATTGATCTGCACCAACACTGGGTTTACCCCAGCACCAAGTAAAAGCATGGATTTTGTTAGAGGGAGATTAGAGGGGGGTGGGGCTGGCGAATGCTTCACTGCAGCAAGGGAGGATTCCATTCTGCCTAAAAAAGGCTGTGATGAGGCCTTTTCTTAATTTTTTTTAAAGACCTCCTGGGATCCCACCATTATCAGCCAGTCTCTAATATTCCATTTTTTGGCAAGGTCCTGGAGTGTGTGGTGGCCTCTCAGCTCTACAGGTTTCTGGATGACATGAATTAGCTAACTCCATTTCAATGTGGCTTCAGGTCTGATTATGGGATGTAAACAGCTTTCGTTGCCTTGATAGATTGCCTATGCAAAGACCTGGACAGGGGGAGTATGTCCCTGTTGGTTTTGCTGGATCTTTCAGCAGCATACTGTTGACCATGCTATCTTTCTCAGTAGACTCTCTAGAATGGGTTTTGGAGACACAGTTGTACAGTGATTCCAGTCTTTGTTGAGGGAGTGAACTCAGAAGCTGGTGTTGGGAAATTCATGTTCAACCAATGCCCTGGCTGGGGTTCTGTTTTGTCCTGACATGCCTTGCTTCTTTCAGAAAGAAGAGGGAAAAAACAAGATTTGTTTTATTTATTTATTTATTTATTTATTTATTTTGGAGTATTTATACACTGCTCTTCAGCCACAAATGCTCTCAGAGCATCTTACAAATGGTTAATTAGACAGTTCCCTGCCCTCAAGCTTACAATCTAAAAAGACTTGACACAAAAGGAAAAGGGGATGGCAATGGGGAAGGGAATCAGGTCCAGCAGTTCTTCTCTCCCTCTGAGGCCTGGACCATGACAGATGGATTGGATGGAGGGCTCTCCTTCTTACTTTAGGTTAGGCCCAATGTGGCTGCCTCTCTCTCTAGGAGGCCGGATGGTTTCAGTTGAACTGGAGGGAGAGCTATCCTCTCTAGGCAATTCTCTTGGAAAGAAGAATACGGTATTGAATATCTCAGTCAGAACCAACAGAGAATAAATTAAAGTAATGGCAACTTTCTGAGGAAGTAATTATGTAAAAGTAGAATTTGTGGTATTATAGAAATTCAGTGTAGTCAGCCAAAAAAGAGTGAGTGAATAAGGAAATTAATCCTTCTTTGTTTCTTTCTCTTCAAGGAGCTCAAGACAATATAATCCATCCCCTTCCCTTAACTATTTTATCCTCACATCCATTCTGTGAGATATAGGTCGGGCTGAGAGCTGGTGAATGGCCAAAGATCACCGAGGGAGGTGTATGGTCAAGTCCTATTTGTACTCTTCAACCACTTTCACCCTCCACTGACTCAAGGTTCTCCTATTCTTCCATACTCTTATTTGTAGAATATATATTTTTATTTTTCCTTTTCAAAATAAATTTTATTAAAATATATTTTTTACAAAATGCATATTTGTTCAGTGCATGTTTGCAAGTAAAATTACACCTAGTTTGTCTGGCTACATTTCTTCATGGCCTAATAGTGCAGCAGGGCACACTGAATCACCACAGCCAGGCAGATTAAATATCTCTTCTTGAAAACTAATTCAAATTCCTGTGTTGGGGCAGGGGCGAGGAAAGAACTCTGAAGAAATCAGACTGTTGATTGGGTTTGTCAGGATCTGGAAGAAAAGCCACAAGCAAGACTGATCTTCCCATCAGGTCCCCAGAGGAAAGTCCTCCTTCTAATAAGAAGCCAGCTGTGAGCATTTCAGCCTTTTGTATCCAGTCATAATCATTTCCATAATTAGCTCTACACATTGTGCCTAATTAGTTATTCCGGTGGCAGACAGGCATGAAATATGGATTTCTCCTTCCTTTTATTCCACTGCTAAATTGCTAGTGGAGATTGAACATGAATAATGGCATTTATTTGTGGAACTGCATGTTTCCTGATTCTTTAGTCATGCTTAAGTGCAGCTACACTGCAACCATGGCAGCAAACTTTTAAGACATCCATTAAAAAATGGTGTGGATGGAGTTGTATTCATGGCCAATTGTGTATTCAGTTTTTACCCTGTCAAGTTATGTTGCTGTATCTCCCCCGAGGGAAACTGTCCATCTCTCAACATAGGACCCCAAAGTACAGAACTATGCATACAGTAATCTTCTTGCCTGTCAGAAAATGTGTATCATATATTAAGCAAAGTGCAGGGGGGCTAGTACAACATGAGCTTGTGGTAGAAACAGAGAAATTACTCTGGATACTCTTGGAAAGTAAAAAAAGAAAAAGAAAACTTACATTTAAGGAAACCCCTTTTAGAATAGTAAGGGAGAGACAGAAGAGGTCCAAATGATGCAGCGCTGAAGGGGAGCCATACAGCTGCGCTACCATGGTGCCCTTTGGAGGGCACAAAAAGGAGCTGCATTTTGAGGTTCCTTTTTACGCCCTCCAGAGGCTGGATTGGGGTTGCGGCATGAGGTTTCCGCAGCCCCAATCTGTCCAGGCTTTACAGCTCCTGAGTTTCCATTCAATAGCAGGGTTAACATTTCAGCTGAGTGAAGGGAGGATAATAATGGGGAGGAAGGAATAACTGGCCCTCTGCTGGCTGTGGCAGACAGAAGCACAGAAAGACATCAGTTACAAGTGTGGAGCAGAAATAGAACCAGCATGGTGTAGTGATTTCAGTGTTGGACTAGGACTGAGAGACCAGACTTTGAATCCTTATTCAGCCATAGAAAACAGTGAGTGACCTGGGGCAAGTCAAACTATCTCAAGATTGTAGAGAGATCTTCTACCACCTTTGTGACTAACTGAAAGAAAGAAGTTGACAGCATGAGCTTTCGTAGACTTCAATCTACTTCCTCAGATGCATTTGCTCAGGTTTAGAGAAAGGCAATAACAACTCTCTTCTGAATAATCTTGCCCTAGGATAGGGTTATCACAGTTTGGACTTGAGGGTACATGGGCACACACTCATGGACCACTAAGGATATAAGTAAATAATGTCCCTCTACCTATATTCTGGTGCACACTAGTCTCGCTCCCTGCATCCCAGGCTTTGCTATCTTGAGCTGCAATGTCGGAAAAGGGACATGGACATGTATTTCTCAATATTCTTACTGAATAACTGGTAGGTAGCTGACAGGACTTAACTTTAGCTAACCTGACCATGGAAATCCCATTCTGACCAGTATGTACAATTCTCATCCTATCTTTGCCAATCACCTGCATGAATTCGTTTTTAATACAGGAACTATTCATCATGCAGGACATGTTTAGGCACTCAGACCATCATCCAGTTAGGCATTTGCTTTTGTCCAAGTCTGTGCATACTTTAAACTGTACTGATTTTTAAATTGTATTGTTTTAAATTATCCACCCATCTATAATGCTTTCAGTCTGCTTAAATTATTATTGATGTTTTAAATTGCTTTACATTTTTAAAATTGCTTTAATTCTACAGTTGTAAGATAGGACATACTGTAATGAGATAGGAGATAGGATAGAAAAATATGGGCCAGTATTCTACATCTGCTACTTAATTAAGTACAGTATATGTATACATATAGGATTCATATACTTAATTGAGTAACCCCCCCCCCCCCCAAATCTTATGGAAACATCACTCATGGGTGCTTTGATTGCCAGTAGAATGGATCTCCTTCTTTCCATGCTGCTGATGCCAAGTAAAGTACTCAGGGGGGTATTACAATTGTGGCAATAGTGTCATAATTGTGACTATCATGAATACAGGACAGTTACAGATCTTAGTTCCCGAATTCTGTGAACTGTAGTTTTGTGAGACATTTACCCTTCTCTGTCAGAGACCTCTGGAGCCACAATAAACTACATTTCCCAGAATTCCCTAGCACTGAGTCAGGGCAGTTAAACTGGATTATTTCTGCAGTGTGTTTTGGACCTTAGTTGAGTATATTTAGCTACTGTAGAATGTGGAACACTTGCCATTTTCATTAATAAATCAAATTAAATATGTGAGCAGAGCCAGCTTGAGTGCTAGAGCCACTACACAGATAAGAGCACCACCTTTTCAATCACAATTTTTGATTTCTCCCACAGCTGTATGGCATGCAGAGTTGGAATTCATAGTTCATTTCCTTTCTAATGGCCCAGTCTGATGTGTTGAGGAGAAAAACATTTTACTGTTACATAACTGAGGCAATTAAGAAAATATCTGTTTTCTTCAGCCATTGCAGTAAGCTGTGATTTCAGCCACTTAGGACAGAGTCCAAAATGCTGAACTAAAATCTGTGACAGTTATTCAAGGTAATTAATTTTCCCCTACTATGTAAGAATCCCTCCAGTGTAAGAGAGCATCTAAGTAATGATCCAGAATGGCACTCACTGTGACATCCTGACAGTTGACTTATGAACCCTGCTCAAAATCCCACTCCCAGCTGTGTATAGCTCAGGTGTCACTATTATGAGAACCAGTGACAGGATTACCTGGAGATGCCTCACATTTGGCATTCCTAGGAATGTTGTAGCTGCTTTTCTAGGTTTGGGAGAAAATTATCATTCTTATAAATTTAATGGAAAAGGCCAGTTCACTCTACTTGGTATTGTTAAATCTCAGGGCAATGGGCAAGGCTTCAAAGAAAGAAATCTCAGTACTAGAAGATGGAAAAGTCTGAAGTTCCTCTATTAGGGATATTTCAAGCCTGGGCACTCATCTTCATTCATTCTGAGCTGGTACTAGGACTCATATGCTCAGCACTAAGTCTGTTTTTAGGTTGTGCTTGTTCACACATCAGTTCACCAAAAATCCTGGAGTGAAGGGAGTGGAGTGGGGAGAGAACTGTGGGGGGTGCATGCACTTGAGGCCATGGTGCCATATGGAGCAAGGCAAGGAGTGGGTGGCCAGCATCATGACTCATGATCTGACTTCTGGCTTCAGTTCACTCTCTGGCCTTGCAGAGCACACCTGGCAACAGCCAGAAGCAAGAAAGTGAGTGGTCTAGGAATAGTAAGATAATAACTGAGAGATCTGAAAGTCTGAATCAGGTAGTCAAGGTCAAGTGCTTTTTGTAAATCAACATCTGTAGCTGTGAGGAATGAATCGATAAATGAGGTTTTAAAGCAGTCTGGTTCACAAACCAGAGTTTTTGTCAGAAGTAATGGAAACACAAACATATGGCTCAGAGCTAGAAGCAGCCTTCCTTTAAGCAGCAAGTCACAACAGCTGCTATGCTTTTGAAATGGAAGGCTTCTGATGCTACCCAGTTTTTCAGCCACTGCTAGACAAAGTCTTTCAGAAGCACTTTCCCCATGAGGTTTTGGAATGTGCCATGTCTGAGGGACAGGACTTGGTTCAGTCTCATTTGTCAGTGCATCTTTCTGAGTGGTTATTTTCCCAAATGGCCAGCTAACAGAGCTACCCATCTCCACTATGGATTATTGCTTGGTTTACCAGATTCTTGATCCATTTACCAAAATTCCTTTCTTGCCTACAGGGCTCCCCCGGGTTACAAATTTAATTCGTTCCGCGGCGCCATTCGTAACCCGAAAAGCATTCGCAAGCCGAAGCCCCATAGGCGCTAATAGCGAAAGCCGCGATTTGGTGCGAAAAAGCGCCAAAAAGCACCAAAAATTTTTTCGTAACCCGAAATAACCTTCGTAACCCGGAACAATTATTTTTAATGGATTTTTTTCGTAACCCGGAAATTTCGTAACGCGGCGCATTCGTATCCCGGGGTACCAGTGTATTTCTAACTTTCCAGCTGTCCTGGTTTGCCATAGATGGTTCTGATTTAATTCTCTGCCACCCTACTTTCTCAGCTGCTTTTCAAATGTCCCAGTTTGTCTCTTTTCCACTATGTGCTCAGCTTACTTCAGTAGCTGCACACTGAGTTCAAAGTACAAAAGCAGGAGGGGATGGGGCAGAATCGTTCCCTTCCCAGTAGGCTGTGGCAAAAACAAACTGCTGCAGCCCTTTATCACATCACAAAGACCCGCTCCTATGACATCACAAGGGCCTCCACCTTAATTTCAGGTTTTCATCATCAAATCTTGGGATTGGCATGCTGCTGAACTAAAAACTCTATTTCGGTTAACCAGTAGGATCATAGTCACAACAGTCTCCACTATTGTCCTATTATTCTTCTTTGGAGAGGAAGGAAGCTGGGTTATGCAAACAAAGGCTGGCAGCATGGTGACATCATGCATGGGCATAAGTCCACCTAACACCTATGTATAGCATTTTTTGTCTTTGTGGAGGTTGGCATTCTTTTCTACCCTTTATAAAGCATAAATGCCCCTTCTAACTCACTAGTCAGCTGCTATAACAGACCCCACCACCACCATTTGGGGGAGGTTGATGAGGGGAGATCAGAGAAGTGTCTGGCTGTGTCCTCATAGCCAGATGCAGAATATTTGCATTATCTGCTGAGGTATCTGGAGGATGTCTCAGCAGATTTCAATGGGTGATATAATCATTTTGCATCTGGCTATGGGGACATAGTACTTGATTTTAGCATTGAACAGCCACTTCCTTTAAACAAGATGGAATTTTACCTTCCCTAAGGGATGCATTGATAATCTCTCTCAGAAACATCCTCAAGGCATCTCCTCCCTGGACAGCCAGCTATGAAGGGCAAGGATCAAAAGGGCACATTGTTTATACATCTAACAGTTAACAGATCCTTAAGTGGAATACATAATTTAAAGTTCTACCAGAACATCTTTTCAACATTTCCTTCCTCACCCCACCCAAAATCCACCTTTTAGCTGCTATATCCTCACCCACCCACCACCCACAACATAGCCATTTGCTGACTGGTAGAGTGTTGGGTGGTGGCATCAGAGAAGCATTCAGTTATGTTCCAATAGCTGCATGTACAGTACTGATATAATCTAGCTAACAGATTTGTCCATTCATACCTAGCCATTACATTCAGCAGCTGATCTTGGCTGATTTATTACATCCAATCTGTTTTTCAAAACTAGAAGATAACTTGTGGTAACACCTCATGTTGGTCTTCCCGCCAATCTTTTGTCATTTTAGTCAGTCTGTGTGGTTCTTGGATGGTCCTAGGGGCAGAAAAATGGCCTTCAGTCCCATCAAAGTTGCCTATCCCTAGTAAAAGATCATTTCCAGTACAGGGACCCTTTCAAACTACACCGTTGTCATATGATGATTCCAGTTTAACTGCCTTGAAAACATCCTATAGCACCCTGGGGTTTGGAGTTTGAGGAGGCACTAGAGCTTTCTTCTGGCTGAGACTTCTAAATACTCTTCCCTAAACTGCAAATATTCCTTAAACAGCTGTTGAACGCCAGCATGCAGGATTTGAGCATTGGACTACAACTCTAGAATCTAGGGTTTGATTCCCACTCAGCAATGGAAACCCACTGTGAGTCACTCATCACCAGAAAAACTATGTGATAATGACACCTTAGGATCTCCATAAGTTAGACACAACTTGAAAGCACACAGCAACAACAAAAACTACAAATAACAGGATCCCATAGAATGTTGCCATAGAATGTTGCCAACATCTCTAATCAGAATGCTATAATTGTGCAGTGTGAAAGGGCCCTAGAGTCCCATCTATCCTTCTCCATATCTGCTGTCATGCAGTATATTAAAACAAAAAAACCTTACTTGCTATTGCCTTAAGTCTTCCCAACCTGGTCCTTCCTAGATACAACACCCATCATTCCAGTTAGCACATAGGACAGAAGGCTGGGGAAGGCTGCAAACAGAGATGACTTGACATACTTCTCCATGGATTCCCTTTTTGGTCATCCATTTGCCACCAACAATAAACTGAGGGGTGGAAGAAAAGAGCACTATATGAAGCATCTCCTGAAGCTCCTGTTGCAAACTTTCTCATGGCTTACACTTGGTAGAGAAACTTGACCCAAACCACCAATTAAATTAATAAACCAGAGCTTGGGAACTTAATTAATAATAATAATTATTATTATTATTATTATTATTGTTATTATTATTATTTAAATTTCCCACCTCTCCCTGCGGATCGAGGCAGGATTACAGCAATAAAACAATTCCATATAAAATACAATCGTTAAAACAATGACATTACTATTAACTCACTAAAATAACGGATCATTGACTAACATTCACACTAACATTCATGCAATCAGATCAGAAGTGGAGTATTTATAAAAGATCAAGTGGGTGGGCCTGCTGGAAGAGGCTCTAAGATCTCTCAAAGAGCTTTAGTGGCTTCTTGAAGGCATCCAAGGTGGTGGTAAGACGGATCTCCACTGGCAACTTCTTCCAGATAGTAATATTCTGTACAACCCCCCTTTTCACTTGTATTTGGTAATGCTGTGGGATGGAAGGCAAACTGAACACTGACAGTTTAAGTGTGGAAATTTGCATTGGGACAATGAGAGCAGAGGCCAGTGACCTTTTCAAAATCTCATTTGAAATGGAAGAGATAGATGAGGAAGTGGAAGAAATTAGATGCTGTGTAATAACTTTGTTGCTTAATTGAAATGGTATCTTATTTTACCATTTCTCTAATTAGCTGCACTCCAGTATAGGGACTGAAACAAGTTTAGGTAATGGGACAACCTCCATTAATCTACTCCATATGAAATCTTTTCACTAAGTAAGATAAACAGCACAATTAAGGACCCTTAAGAGGACTGGCTTCACATTGGCATAAACTTAATTCTCCATTAATGAAAAAAGCTAAGTCAACAATTTAATTGGTAAAAATAAATAAAAAAGAATGCAAAACATTTTTAAAAGCCCTTGAGCAATTTCTGTTCTGAGAGGCCATTATTATATACCCTTAACTTCCCTGGGATCATGAACTCACAACAGAATTTTCAGTTGGTCTCCAGGAAGGCTGACATAGGTTAAATGGTTTTCCAGCCATTCAAAACTTAGCAAGTGATGGCTGTTCTATCACCTGCCCTCCATACTAAATAAAACTTCAATGCTCAGCCAACAATTGGACTATTTCCTCACTCCTCGTGATCAGGAAAGTTAACCAGTGGATATAGGAGATAGTGGATGACACAGGGATTGATGTGGGAAGAACCAGTGTTAAAAACAGACAGAGTTTGCAGCAATCAGTGCGCTCTCTCTCTCTCTCTCTCTCTCTCTCTCATTTGCTCTTTAAAATTGATGTGTGTTTTTAACTGCTGTTGTGTTTTTAACTTTGCATTCATAGGAAATCCACTCCCTAGGAACAATTCAGGGATGCTAAGGAGGGAGCGACGTTTCCCTGACGATTGAGGAAGTGGCCTGGCTTCCAGACCCATGCGCTTCCTCATGTTTGACAGACGTTTTAGCAGTGATGCAGCCAAGTGTAGAAATCTTCTTAGTTTTCTTTTGATTTCTTGACTATAGTCTCTATTTTGATTTATGATTCACCCAAAGTTTAGAAAATCTATTTTGAAGTCTTCATCATGCAAAGTTTAAACTTATGTAAATAATCTATGGTCATTTTTTTTCCTGAATGTTCAGCTGTATCTTGCTTTTGCACTTTCTTCCTTGAATTTCTTCAATACTTGTAGTCATTTGAAGTCTTTTTTGCTAGTAGTATTATACCATCTGCATATCTTTAATTAATAATAATAATAATAAATAAAAGCTTTATTTTTAGCCCGCCTTTCCTGGGATCAAGGCGGGTCACAACAACCAAAAACACGATACAATCAATATACAAAAAATTAAAATACAAAAAATACAAAATCTCACAATATCTTACAACAGTTAAAATCCAGTCAAAATTTTTTTCCAACTAGCAGAAGATTATAAGAACAATGAGGAGAGAGAAGGGGGCAACATGGAATGTTAGGGGTAAGCCTGCTGGAACAAAAAAGTTTTAAGCTCCTTTTTGAAGTGTTCCAGGGAGGTGGCTGAGCGGAGCTCATTTGGAAACGAGTTCCAGAGGATGGGGCCCGAGATAGAAAAGGCCCTCTGAGTGGTGGTAGAATATCTTGCCTCTGGGACACATAACAATTGCTTCCCAGCAGGTCTGAGTGTGCGGGGCGGAACGTATGGGGAGAGGCGGTCCTCCAAGTACCCTGGGCCCAAGCCATATAGGGCTTTATAGGTAATAACCAACACCTTGTATTGTGCCCGGAAGCGAATAGGCAGCCAATGGAGATCTTTCAGAATTGGTGTTATGTGACTGGTCCTGGAAGAGCCAGTGACCAGTCTCGCTGCCATGTTTTGAACCAACTGAAGCTTCCAAGTATGGTACAAGGGTTACCCCATGTAGAGCGCATTACAGAAATCCAAACGAGAGGTTACCAGAGCATGTACCACCGTTTCAAAGTCCCCCCGGCCCAGGTAGGGTCGCAGCTGGCGTATCAGCCTAAGCTGATAACAAGTGCTCCTGACCGTCACATCCACCTGGGATGTAAGATGGAGCGACGAGTCCAGAAGCACCCCCAGACTGTGAGCTGACTCCTTCACGGGGAGCGTGATCCCGTTCAGGACAGGTGGACAAACAACCATTCCTGGGCCAGGAGAACCTATCACAAGCACTTCCGTTTTCTCTGGATTCAAACTGACTCTGTTTTCCCTCATCCAGCCCATTACCGACTCCAGACAGGCATCCAGAGGAGAGATGCCATCCCTGGTCACTGCAGCAGCCGGAGGCACAGAGAAGACTATCTGGGTGTCATCAGCGTACTGATAACACCGCGCCCCGTGTCTCCGGATGATCTCACCCAGCGGTTTCATGTAAATGTTGAATAGCATGGGGGACAGAATGGCTCCATGAGGGACACCAGATGTAAGTGCCCTCCTATCGGAGCACACGTCCCCCAGCTGCACCATCTGGGACCGACCTGAGAGGTAGGAAAGGAACCACTGGAGCGCAGTGCCACCAATTCCCAACTCTCTCAGGTGTCCCAGAAGGATACCATGGTCAATGGTATCGAAAGCCGCTGAGATGTCTAAGAGCACTAACAGGGACACGCTACCCCTGTCCATGCCCAGACGGAGATCATCGACCAGGGCGACCAGGGCAGTCTCAACCCTGTAGCCCGCTCGGAAGCCGGTTTGAAAGGGGTCTAGAAAATCAGTTTCATCCAAGATCGATTGAAGCTGGATGGCAACCGCCCTCTTGATCACCTTCCCTAGAAATGGCAATAACAATACCGGCTGATAATTATTATGCATCAGGAGGTCAAGGGAGGGCTTCTTTAACAATGGTTTTACGACAGCCGTTTTCAAATTAGATGGGAAATTGCCCATCCCTGAATGATGTGTTTATTATTCGGCGTAACAAGGTAGTTACCACCGATCCCCCCTGAGCCGCTAGCCATGAGGGACAGGGATCGAGAGAGCAGGTTGTCTTCCTAACACTTCTAAGGATCTTGTCCACATCCTCGGTACTTACAGACTCAAAGTGATCCAGTCTAATTGAGTCCACGGAAGCTCTGGAGACCTCTACACTGGTTTCTGACCCAACAATGGCATCAAGATCAGCCCTTATCCGAGAGGTTTTATCTGTGAAGAAGTTGTTAAATTGGTCGCAGCAGGCCTTAGATGGTTCCAAAATAGGGTTCAGGGAGGAGGGAAGCTGCGTAAGTTCCCTCACTACTCTGAACAGCTCTGCTGGACGTGACTCCACGGACGCGATACGCGCAGCATAGAACGAATTCTTTGCTGCGTCTATCGCCTCTCCATAGTCCTCCAAAAGGGAAGCTAGGAGAGCCTTGTCGGCTAAGCGCTGATGTCTCTGCCATTTGCGCTCTAGTCGTTGCAGAACCCGCTTCCTTGCCCGAAGATCTTCCGTATACCAGGGCTTATTTTTGGAAGCAGGCCTGAGAGGATGCTTAGGAGTGATACTGTGTATAGCCCTGGAGAGATCAATGTCCCAGGTGTTTGTCAGGGCATCAACAGAATCGCCGTCACATCCAACCATATACCCCTCTAGGGCTTCTTAGAACCTTATGGGTTCTATCAGCCTTCGAGGGTGGACCATTCTAATAGGTCCGCCACCCCCAGGTGGGAGTTGGGTAGATACCTTGATCTTCGCCTCTACCAAGAAATGGTCCGTCCATGACAAGGCGGAGATATTAGTAACCTCCGCCCACGGACTTTCCATGTCTGTGCAGAAAACCATATCGAGCGTATTACCAGAAGAATGCGTTGGCCCCGTGACTAATTGAGACAGGCCCATGGCAGCCATGGTATCCATGATTGTTTTTGTTTCTTTCAGTTTTCATGCTTCTTTCTTCCAAGTCTTGATCATTTTCCACATGATATGTTCTATATAAAATTTAAATGGATAAAGTAAAAAAAATGCATTTTCTCTGTCCCCCTTGCCAATTGGAAACCATTCTGTTTCTTGATATTTTGTCCTGACAAAGATCTTTTGTCCTAAGTGCAGGTTGTGCATCAAGACAATCAACTGTGACATACTCATTTCTTTTAGGGTGATCCACAGTTATTTATGATCTAAACAATCAGAGGCTTTGCCATAATCTATACAGCACCAGCTGATTTACTTCTGAAGTTCTTTGGAATGTTCCATTGTCCGGTGCATGATCTCTAGTGCCTCTTCCTTTTCTTTGAACCTAGATTGGACCTCTGTTCCACGTGTAGTAAAAGTGTTCATTGAAGTACAAATTTTGAGTGTCACTTCACTCACAGGATCACAATTGCCATCATCACATGTCAAGATGGACAAAGACTATTGGTATGGGAGGACAGAAGATATAGTCTAACATAGCTGGAAGGCATTCAGTTTGTGCAAGCTGCTTATGTGAATCAAATGCTAGAAATGTAACATTTTCTAGATATTTAACCAGTGAAAGACAACATGGCATAGCGGCTTGAATGTTGTATAGTACTCTGAGAAACCAGGTTTGAAGCCCTGCTCTGCCATGGAAACCCATAGGTTACCCTGGGCAAGTCTTGCTCTATCAGCCTCAAAAAGATAATGATAAACGTCTTCTGAACAAATCTTACCAGGAAAAGCCTGTGATAGGTTCATCTTAGGATCACAATAAGTCAGAATTTCTTGAAGGTACACCAGCACCATCACAGCAACAATATTCCCCAGAGCTAGGCATCCACTTTCATTTTATTTGTGGTTTACAATCTAAACTTTACATATAGAGGGAATTGGTTGTGGCAGAAAACACTAGCATCTGTGCAGGGGTTGTGGGTGTGGGTGGGTAGGTAAGTGTTTTCCCAGTTTCCCACCAAACTGCAGTACCCCCCTCTCTCACCAAACTGCAGTACTTCCCACATGTCACTGCAATGTACTCTAGATGCCTAGTTTTGAGGAACCTGATCAACAAAAGTGTTTTTTCTGGACCTACAGAGAAAAGAAGCAAATGATAAACCCTTATCCTGCAAGCACTTATCCTTCACAGATACTAGTGCAACTTCCAACATGTCACACTCTTTGGCGTCATGCATACATAATAGTTTGTACAACCTTTAGACTCATAAAATGCTCTACAAATAATTCAGAATTTTCTTAACATATTTTAAATCTGTTTAATTCCTAATATTGAAAAGAATGATCCTGTCCAGTGTCCCACTATCCACTGTTCAGTATGCGTTATATTCCACTTCTCCAACACCATTACAAATATATTTCCATGTTCTTAAGCACAGTATTCTCCTACTCGAATGCTCTGCTACCTGCAGTGTATTGAGACAAAGATGGGTTTTCTTTTATGAAACAGATACCTGATAGGGGGCTTGCTATTAGGAACTACATTTAGAAAACATGCAGCAGGAAACACAGAGAGGTGTAGTTAATTAAAAAGGGGAGATTTGCACTTTTCTTGTCAAATATGTCATTTTTGAAAGGGTATAACAAAACAAAAAAACAACAACTCCCTGAGGCCTGAGATTTAGCATATCAAATTCATTTGCACCACAAACAACAGAAATTTGTAATGTAAATGGAGCCAAATCTTGCGCAATGCACATCACCTGTTATAGCAGAAAGGACGAACATTTTGTGGCCAGAAACAAAGGAGTACATTATGCTTCCTCTTCATGCATGTGCAGAAGAAGACTGGACTGCTAGCTGAATCTTACAGAAATACTGGTGAAGGCTAACATTATCCACAAAGACTGCAGACTCATTTGGGGACATGGGACATCCCATATACTACATGTAGTTCACTCCAGCAGCAGGGGGGAATGGCTGTAGAGCTGCCATTACTGATCCTCATTATTTATCATCCGAGGCACCCTTCACTCTGTCTAATGGATGAGCATGCCAACCTGGCCTGTATAACAGAGACCTGGCTGGATGAAATGAGGGGAAGGCATTAATCTCTCTCAGGTTTGCTTATTGGTTTTTCTGTGCTGCAGCAGCAGTCGAGACCTGGAGGGGCAGGGGGCAGGGAGGTGGAGTTGCAATAGTTATTGTGATCCCATCCCCCTGACCAGGTGCGCTCTTCCAAAGTCTGCAGAGTTTGAGTGTGTATATCTAATGGTGGTATCTGGGACAGAATAGGGATTCTGTTGGTGTACTGCACACCCTGCTGCTCAACAATCTCCCGTCCTGAGCTACCCAAGCTGGTCATAGGGAGTTTCTGCTGCCAGTAGTGCTTGTGAGACTTCAGCATCCATGCTGACACTGCCCAGTCAAGAGTGTTTCAGGTCTTCATGGCCTCCATAATGACCACAGTTCTGTCTCAAGTGATATTTGGCCCTACTCATGCTTCTGAGCACACTCTGGACCTTGTTTCTGTGCAGGCAGAAAATAAATTAATTTTTGCTGCCACTATTCCATCTTCAAGGATGTTTAACCCATTTAAACTGTTTAACATTGGTGGTGGGTTAAGTAAAATCACTAACTTTGTGGCTATTTCAGCTCCATCAGAATCCATTCCCTTGGCTCTGATGATTCCTAAGGAACTGTTCCATCAGTCTCAATTTATATGGCAAGATTCAGGGACACAAACTTGATGCAAACTAAGACCTACCTGTATAAGCAAAGAATGGCGTAGCTGTTTCTTGGCCTAGCAAAAGTATTTGGAAGAGTCATTGCCATACTAGTAGAGAAATCATTCTAATTTAGTTATCATTTGTTCCATGTTTATGTTGGAGTTATGCTGGGATTTCTCCAGTGAGTAATTACAGCAGCAATAACAAATTAGAAGTCTATCAGGCAATTTACATTCTCCTTCCTGTTTACCCATATGCAGGTGGCACTGCTGAAGTATTTATCTGCTGGATATATGTTGCATGGAAGTGATACAGGGTGGAACAGAAACATGGCCTTAAGGACCATCACTAGCATTTGCCATCCTTCAGAAGCTCCCAGAGCCCCTGCACACCAGCAGTGCCAGTGTATGGGAAAGTTACAGTGGGCACTTGGTAACCATTTGGTTTGGTTTCAGGACCACCATCACCCAGGTGGATGGCTTAGTAGTTTGAGTGTTGTACTAGGACTTTGGAGATCAGGGTTTGATTCCAGTTCAGCCATGAAACCAAGTGAGTGACTTTGGGCAAGTCACATGCTCTCACCCATAGAGAAAGATAATGACAAACCTCCTCTGAACAAATGTTGCCAAGAAGATCTCATGATAAGTTTGCCTTAGGGTCACCAGAAGTCAGAAATGACATGAAGGCACACAACAAAAACAACAACAACAAACAATCAATATGGTGTCCTTTATATAAAAATGTCAAAATCAAGGTTTGCTGTGTGTTTGGAATATTTTCAAGCCATGGATGGTAGAATCTATGGGCTACAACTGATGGAATCTCCCAAGAGACAGACAGGTAAAAAAAATCTCTGCAAGAAAATGGTTAAAGTTTGGAACATTTCACATTTTAAAAGCAAATTTAGATGATGGAAAACTAAAAGCAGACTTCTGATGAAAGAATGTGGCCATCTTAACAAACATCACATGCATTCATGTGATAGTTTTGTTAAGAAAATCAGTTTGAGTTGCTAGTTGTCTTCTTTTATGAACTGTTATTTATTTTATCAGTAATGCTATACTTCTTGATTTATGTGTAGAATAGCTTAAAACTGCATGAATATGGGGATGGATAGCAGAGGGCTTTCAAATCTATACTGGGGCGAGAACTAAAATGAGGAATCTCTATAATAATAGCACCATCTGTTGGAGATCTTCAGAAGCTGCAAGAAGAGTTTCCATGGAAGAAGCCCTAAAATTAACATTTGGCCAACAGCTACCAGAAATATGAGGGCGAGTATGCCCCTGTTCCACAACTCAAGTTGGAAACCCAACATGCCAAGCCTTGTATGATGGTATGGGAGGAACCACCATCTCCCTACCTCTCTTCCTCCCGTTTTCCATTTTATTTTTCAAAGGAAAAGGCATTCACAAAGTCTTCATGAAAAACTTGAATCCTACATGCTGGTGAGCATGCACACACATGAATCAGAAACCAGCCCTAAACATAAGGATGGCTGGTTGCTGGGGCCTCCAGGGTGGACAATCCCTATCTCTGCCTCCACCACCTACCTATATGGTTCCTTGCTTCAGTACTTTCTTCACAATGTTCTGCTACAGGCAATGCAACAGAATAGTCTGAGCATGTGTAGTGCACATGCCCAGAAGGTCCCTCTACTCTTAGAGGCATTACAAACCGCTGCTTTGAGGTGGTCTCCCGGCGCTGCTGTTTGCTCCGTGAGGGACCCGCCACAGCCAAACCGCGTGGCTCCCTTAAGGAGCAAAAAAGAAGCTCCAAAATGGAGCTTCTTCTGGCGGCGTGCTCATGACGCCGCGAGGCGCCAATGGCGCACTCGTGACATCATTAGCGCCGTGCGACGTGCGGACGCACAGCGCCCGTTACGTCAAGATGGCGGCGGCCATGTGGAACGGCTGTTGCCATTTGTTACGGACAGAGTCCGTAACAGGAATAGGGGTGTCTGGAAGAGACGCCCCTTTTTTAAACTGGGACGTCCTCAGGACGTCCCAAGTGGCGGTTTGTAACCCGCCTTAGTTTACTCTGCAGGGAGAGTGGTGAATAGGACCACTCTGAGACACTCCCTCTATTTCTTCCTTCTTCTCAAAGTGATGGATTAATGAAAAAAATTGATCAAAAGCAAAATATCAGCGGCATTTGATGATTAAAAGGACAAATTTAAATTCACTGTTGACAACTCTAAGGCATCTAGGTTAGCCAATTAACTTTAATGAATTATTATTACAATCTAGACAGTCATACTGTGCCAGTTATACTAGCTGCCAATTGTTTCTGAATTCAATTTATCAGGCTAGGTTTGACCTTTAAAGTCTAAACAGCAGGAGAGCTAGTTAACTGAAAGATCATCTTCATGCATATCAGCCTGCCCCATTTTTAAGCTCAGCAAATGAAGCCCTTTTCCGTGTCCCCATGATGACCAGTAAGAATGATCAGGTTGAGGTGGGGAGATGAAAAGGGATTCCTTGGCAGTGGAATACATGTGCAGCAGGGATTTGACAACCCCATATGTGAAAAGCTGCTGGAGGGTAATAATGTCCATTTGTTTCCCATATCTTTCCTGTGAATGATGGTTGATTGGACTGCTTGTCTTTTATTATCTGTATTTGTTTATTGGCTTTATTTTGGGGATAGAATTTTAACTTGTTTTCGGACTCACTTTTATCAATGCTTTACAATGGCCTTATTCACACTCACATTTTTGCATCAAGGAGATCTGGGTCTCCTCAGCAATGCCAGACCCAATCGATCAGGGCCATAGTTACCACTATGTTTACCCAGATCGAATTGCTCCTTGCCATTCACACTGGCAGCAGTGAGCAGGGTGAGGAGGCCCTTGCTAGTGGTAGGCAGGTGCTCTGCCCAAAGTGGACTGCTGGCATATAGCCCTCATCAACATGGTTGACTACATCCTGTTCACACACATATACCAATAAAAATGCACAGTTTGCCTGTTCCTCACCTAGGAAAGTGATATGTATCCCTCAAGGATCCCTCAAGGAGTGTTCTTTAAGACTACATAACAGTTGAGATGTTCTCCTTCTTCCTCTCCCTTCTCAAGCCTCTTCAAAGAGAGGCCTTCATGGGCTGGGTAAGAGGACCTTGTACACTCTTTTTCAGAGTGGAGGTTTGGATCTCCACCTGTGGGCATGTCTATATGGGTAATTTAAAATGGTTTCTCCCTACCCTCACTGTGACCTGTCTTCACAAAGCAGAACCCACAATTCAAATTAAGTTCAGCCCCAAAGCCTCAATTCAAATGTGGACTGTCTTCACAACATGAGAACAGTTCTACACTGAATCCAGGTCATCCTTCCCTTAAACCAGACTAAAAAGACTCACCTTTTGCTCTGGAGTATCCAGGAAAATCCAGAGCACTCTATCGTAACCACATGGCTGTTTACACATGCATCCCACTGTGCCACCTGGCACCAGCACCACTGGCAGTGGTCACTCCCTCTGAGTCCACAACAAGGTGCCTAGCTAAGTGACCAATGCTGAGTGCTTCATTTTCAGCCACAGGGGGAGTGACTTGTGCCAGCAGTGGCAGGACCAGGTAGCACAGTGGGTCATGTGGGTACACAGCTGCCCAGCATCACTCTGGAATGAAGAGGTAGCAAGAGGAACCTGGGATCCAAATACTCTGGGACCAGCCTGGAATATTCTGACTGGTGAAGACCCACCTCATGTCTAACCTAATACCATGTTCATGTTTATTATTTAGGCAGTATGCAGGAATATCAGTGATATTTGTAATGGAATATATTCTTGGATAGCAATTTAAATAACATACATGCATATGTGCCACCATAATTTCAAATATAATTTCAATGTAATAACCATATTGCAGCCATATAAAACTGCAAATAAGAATTGATTTGGATTTTTTTTCCTAACTAGAAACGAAATTTTATTAAGCACTATAGCATAACTAGCTTACAAAATTTTAGTTTTTAAATTATTTAGGATCCTCGTCAGAATAACAAATGCTATCTGTTATTGCTGTGATTTGACGCTGGGAGGCACAGTTGTTCCATTTGGTTATTCTATCATTATTTCAATGTGTACACACATTGTTTCAAAAATAGATTCTTGTTCCCCTCTCCCAAAAGAAAAGAAAAAATCAGTGTTACTGTTATATTTTATCACCTAAACCCCTCCATAAGCAGCTATTTTCCTTATACTGTAATAATGCTTTGGAATCACTACAGCAATCCTTATAAACCCAGATGGGTGCTGCCACACTACAGAATTAAAGCAATTTGACACCACTTTAACTGTCATGACTCTGTCCTAAAGAATCCTGGAATTTGTATTTTTATGGTATTCAGCCTCACCAAACTATGATTCTGTCTGTGTCATGTCTTTTTAGATTGTAAGCCCGAGGGCAGGGATCCGTCTAACTAAAAAGATTGCATGTACAGCGCTGTGTAAATTTACAGCGCTTCATAAATAAAGGTTAATAATAATAATAATAATAATAATAATAATAATAATAATAATAATAATAGATTTATGGCAGGTAAAGTGATGTCAAATTGCTTTAATTCTGCAGTGTGGCTATACCCTTAATTGAGAATAAGCCTCAGTGGATGGTACTTACTTATAAGTAGATATGCATACGATAGTTCTGCCAATTATTTTCACTTAGGATGCAATAATATCCATGTCTCTCAGAATTGCAGTCCTGTTCAGGTTTGAGTAACAATTCTATGGCTATTTTTCCACTGGATTTCAGTGGTTAGCTTGGATCTATTCCAGTTTATATTTTCACTCAAGCCTAATGAGGACATGGGTTCTTGTAGATGTCTTATCCACACGGTCACCATGAATTGGGACCAACTGAAGGGCAGTTAACAACAAACAAAACAAACAACAGGATTCTCTTAATGAGACACAACAAAAATAGCACAAAGTAATGACTAGGCTTTTGGATTCCCCAAATTCTTCTTTTTATTGAATATGAAAAAAAAACATCTATATAAACCCAAACCAAGCCAACCCAACAAATAGTTTGTTTGTGTGTAAGAGAGAAGTGCAGAAGAGAGGGAGAGGGAGAGGGAGGGAGAGAGGACCACTGGACCATCTCTAAGGGATTTTCTATGGTTTACAGACTGGGTGTAACAGAATTCCTTCTTCTCCAATTTACCTAAAGGAATTAGTTGAAGAAATTAAGTTAAGTGACTGAGGTTAATGTTTGAGTATGATTAAGAACAACCTTAGAGGGGGAAAAAGCCCTGACAATGAAGGATGAAGACTAGACCATGACTGGGTGTAGTGATGTGATGAGATTAACTACTTGTGCAATAACATACTCATTTTCATACAAAAATTAAAAAAAGATAAAATGGACTTCAAGTTGGAGATGGAAAATGAGGGGGGTGGTGGAAAAAAGTATCATTCTGGTCACATTCTATGTTGCACCATGCACACATATGTACACAAAAGAGCTAATGCCAATACCTACCCTAAACCTATGGGGAAATGCTAGCTAAGTCAAATGTTACATCTTCATTGACGTCAGTTATACATTGTTGGCATTTTGAAATTTTCCATTACTTGGATCTATTCTGTAGCATGATAGAATAGATAAATTAAATCAAGATTACATTAGATCAATTTGGGGCTAGATTAAATTTACTTGCCTGTGTGGTGCCTATTAGAATCACTAAAGGCTATGCATGTGCAGTAACTTGGCACTAATGGAAAGAGAGATTTATGATATGGAGTGCCTTCTTTGAGAAAGAAAACATTTTTTAAAAAAACAAAAACCTATAATCTTCATATGATTTTGCTGCAGATGTACTCTAGTGATGAAACTATTGCAAAGCCTTAAAGGAATGCTTGCCCATGCAGCCTATTTCAGTTTTTAATAACATATGTACTTCCTATTCAAAAATGAGTGATATGTATCGTTAAAATGCATGCAGTATTTGGATGAATAGGTTTTTTCCCCCTGGAGATTCATTCATTCTGTAAATGAAAGCTGAAAGACAGATGCTATGACTAGCAATCATTACTCCACACAGTGCATATGAAAGATCCATGCAAAGTTTAAAGTTTGTCTTTTCCAAAAATCACTGCAAAATTTTGTGTCGTGTTCCATAGTTGCTGTTGTTTTTAATAATTATTTTAATTTTTTATAGTTTCATAACTTATACCCTGGGAAAATGCATGGGTAAATAGCATGACATGAGCAAACAAAATTCCGATGCTGAAATTCTATGAATGCTTAACTTGTAATAAGCACCATCAAATGTACCTGCTTCTGTCCAGACATAATCTAGAACAAATCTTAAGACTTCATTGCATTGTGAATTCACAGCCAGTCTGCCATATGAAAAACTACTCTCCTTTAATCTTTATCCCAAATGCAAAAAAACCCAAAAAACAACAAAAAAAGGAATTCTTGGGGGAAAGCATTTTTATTGAATATATGGCAAAGGAACACAACTGATGTGCTATAGGAATATGGAGGGGAGGTTTCAAGTTAGAAAGTTTTAGAAATTGTTTCAGATAAGGATTTTATGATACCATCATCATCCTGCTTCATTCACTTAAGCTTTCTTTCTTTTTCCACGACTTTGCATATATATTTCCTTTAGTCAAAAACCCATTAGGGGAGGAAACAGCAGAATAACTGAGAACGAAGTACCAACTAATTGCTAGTGTGAAGAGAACCTCTGTCCAGAAATGCTATAAGGCAGAGATCTGGGATGCATGACCTTCCAGGCAGCATTAGGGCAGCACCCATCAATCAATTATGATGGATGATTAGAAAAGCTTGTTAATAACTGCTGTCAGTTTGACTTCTGTTTATGGCAACCCCATGAATGAAAGACCTCGAAGTCTAACTCTCATCAACAGCCCTGCTCAGGTCTTGCAGACTCAGGGCTGTGACTTCCTTGATTGAGTCTATCCATCAGTAACTGGTTTTCCTCTTTTCCTCTTGCCTTCTACCTTACCAAGCATTATTATATTTTATTATATTTTATTATATTTTCTATTGAGACCTGTCTTCTTATATGTCCAAAATACAACAGTCTCAGTTTAGTCATCTTGGCTTCTGGAGAGAGTTCAGGCTTGATTTGCTCTTGAACCCACACATTTGTCTTTTTAGCAATCTATAGTATCCACAGAACTCTTCTCCAGCATCATATTTCAAATGAGCTGATTTTCTTCTTATTAGCTTTCTTCACTTTTCAGTTTTCACAAACTTTCACTTTCCATCATTCACAATCATAGAAATGGGAACTATGATGGCATGGACCATCCTAATTTTCAAAGATATAGCAGTGTTAGTCTGTAGAATCAGTACGTAGAGAGATCTTGTAGCATTTTTGAGACTAATTGAAAGAAAGAAATCGGCAGCATGAGTTTTCATAGCCTTCAGTCTACTTCCTCAGATGCATTTGGTGGGGTGGGAGCCAGGCACAGACGTATATATGCCATTGGTATGTGAGGATGTCAATTAAAGTTACAAATCTTTTGTGTATGGAAATGAAGTTGCAGGTCCAGTTTTAATGATGATCGTTAGTGCACAAAGATATAGAAAACTGGTCTTTGTGCATGGAGATGAACTGGCAGATCCAGTTTTGCAATGGGAATAGCTTGTGGTGAGGGGAATAGATGAATGTAGGGCACCCCCATGAGGATGAGGTCAGACAGTGTTGAAGTGTGTGTAGTAAGTGAGGAAACCATGTCTTTGTTCAATCCATTGCTGAGGCACTGTAGTTTGTGGATGAATTCCAATTCTGCTGGAATTCTAGCAGAATTGCTAGATAAGTATGTGAAGGCCTCCCTAGGGGAACCTGCACATGCTCATCCTCCAATGTGATCTATGCTATACTGTGTTAGCAATGCCCTTCAGCACTCTACATTGGGCAGACAGGCCAATCCCTGCGCCAGAGGATAAATGAACATAAATCAGACATTAGGAATGGGAATACACAAAAACCAGTGGCAGAACATTTCAATCTCTGTGGGTATTCCATCTCAGACCTCTGAACAGCAGTTATGGAACAAAAGATTTACAAAGGTAGATTGGAAAGAGAGACAGCAGAATTGGAATTCATCCACAAACTACAGTCCCTCAGCAATGGATCGTATACCATGCTAAAAACCTCTTATTTTGTTTTACAACTGCCCACTACACCCAGATGGGTTCAGTGTGGTACTCCAGATATTGTTGGACTATAGGTCCCAGCATCTTAGCCAGCACAAATATGTGTACTTTTGTTGTTTTCTTTAACACCTATGACTTTTTGCTTCAGGATGAGTTGATTCATTGGTCATATTGGGAACCCTTTGCTTCCAGCATGCATTCATTAATGTACTTCACTACTGAATAGCATTTGTGGATATTGTAAACTTACTTCAAAGTGTAACTGAGGTGAAATAAGGAAAGCAACCTTTCTTTCAAGAGAGAATGCTTCTGTACCAGCAGAAGTGCCTTAGCCATCTGAAGAGCATGCTGATCATTGTCTGTGGTCATGGCTACCAATTGTTCTACAAAGGAGCATGCTCATGATGTTGCGATATGTACAAGAGAAGTAGTATGCTTGCATAACAATACAAGGATTGGCTCTATAATCAAGGGTATTGAAGCAGTGCTTAGGGTTTGCCCACTTTTTAGTCAGTCCTATTTAGCTAGCTACATACAATGGCCTTTCCCTCCACCACTCCCTTCTCCTTTTGTGTCATGTCTTTTTAGATTGTAAGCCCAAGGGCAGGGAACCGTGCGCTGTGTAAATCTACAGCGCTTCGTAAATAAAGGTTAATAATAATAATAATAATAATAATAATAATAATAATAATAGCTACAACCCAGGCTATGAACTCCCTCATATATTTTCAAAAGGAGGACAGCCATGATTTTCTTTCTCCTTGTACTTCTCAAGGAAATCTGCTTTACCCACATACTGTCTTAAAACAGTTACAAACAGCACTCTTTCCATCATCATTATTATTATACTTTTCTCTGTCTTCCCCTTCACATTTTCTTTGTTCTTACAGAATGTCCAGGCTGAAGGAGACATAGACCTTTAAAACAAGCTCATAACAATATACGTTTACCATTACTTTTAGATTTTTTTAATTTTTTAAAAAATGTTTGTTTGTATTCTCTAAACATGACCTTGGAGAGTTTCCAGGAAGACCACTTATCCAGCTGGTAGAATTCAAAGATAGAGCCTTGTTAGTCTGTATAATCATCATGTAGATAGATCTTGTAGCAATTTTGAGACTAACTGAAAGAAAGAAGCTCATACTGCCAATTTAATTCTTTCAGTTAGTCTCAAAGGTGCTACAAGATGTTTCTACATACACTTACCCAGGTGTGATCCCTGACATGTGGTTACAGCATGTTTATGGCATACTATAAGAGTAATGTTTGTTCATTCTATTTCTATACCACTCCATGTTGTAGAGTAATGCTTCTTGGGATATTTGATGTGGGAGATTGGCAATCTTGCCTCCCCCCTCCCCCCCCCATATGCCAGCTACCTAAAAGTGTTGTTGTTTTGAATTTGTTTTTTAATTTTTTTGAAAACATGTAGAGCAGCAGCTGATGGCTCATAGACAGGGACCAGTCCATGAACCACCAGTGAGTAAAATTACAGTATAGGTTGATCATGATTATAGGAGCACAGCTTAATACACCAGCAAGAATGTAGTTATTCTTAAGTCTTTCTACTGCTGAGTTGTTCACACTATGTTATAAACCAGTTTGCAAACCAGTTTAAAAGAAGGTCATTCACACTTGCAGCGTTTTTCCTCAACCCAAATTCAAGGGGTCTGGCGCAAATCTCCCTTAACCTGGTTTTTCCAAGATTGAGTTTTTCCCGCTTCTTTTCCAAAACACCAGGTTTTATCAAGGTGCCACCGGTGGGAACTTGCTCCCATTCGAGGCATCCAGGAAGGAGGGGTTAATATGCAGGGGGCTGATCATGCCCATCCCTTTGCTCTCTTCCTGCCAGCCAAGTGCTATTGTTTTTCCTGCTCGGCACTCAATTGCATGAGTGAAAAAAACAGCTCCAGAAATGCAGTGGATTCAAACTTCCTGCACTTTGGTTAATGGTCTCTTTAAAGTGCAACCTGGTTTTTTTCTCTTCTGCCAGTGATTTAGTCCACTTATCTGCACCGATGTCTGATTCCCAGAGCTCACCAAAGCCAAAGAAGAGGTACTCCTGGGAACTTCATTAGACATTGTATTTTTTTAAAAAATAAATTTTGACAGCTTATGCACATATTTGCTATTGCATGGACACAGTAGACAGCACCTTTAAATACTCACGTCATCAGTATGACAAAGGTGCACATGATTTGCTTGACATTAAATAAACAACAACATTTTTTCTTCTTTCCCAAGAAATAAATCCTCACTAGACTCTGCTCCCAAGTTGGTGCAAATTAAAGCTCTTGCACACACTTTATGTTGCTGAGAGATTATATTATTATATACCTGAGAGACTGTGACTCCCCCCCAAGGCTAACCTATCCCAGGGTTTCTTGTTAAGAGTTGTTCTGAGGGGATTGCCATTGCCATCCTCCGAGGTCAACCTGGGGGGGGGGGGGGTGGCCAAACAGTGTGATGTAGATGTGCATCATTTGATTGACAGTTTTTTTAAAAAAACCGACAATGATCAAAATGGTGGCTCCATTTTGTATCAATACAAATGATAATGTGAACGTCATCAGAGTTAAACTGCCACAGAGAGATTTGATCAGGGTAAACATAGTGGGAACTTTGATTCAGTATTTAATTACTGAATCTCCCTGGATCTACTCATCACAAAAACACTTGTGTGAATGATCTCTGAGTTGCTCCCATGAGCAGATCTTTTTTTGGGGCGGGGGAAGCATCCTACATCCTGAAGCATTTCAAAATTCAAGCATTGTTTAGACCACCTACTAGTTGTAATAGGGACAAGGATTTTTTCCTCACTTCTGATTTCTGCCTTACAAGACATTCTTGTGTTGTACTGATCACTGGAAACAAATCCAAATAGCTTCACTCTTTTATATTTTGAAAGAGTAACAAAACTCCTTGATAAGCAAGGTCACAAAATATTTATAGTGTATTCTAAAATTCACAGTATTGTTTTCAAACACAAATCTAAAGATAGAAAATACTAAAGTACCTGATTTTACTTCCCCTTTAACCATTTTTATGTCTTATAGTGGATTAAACCTTTGAGTATTTTAAATACAGGGATGAATCTGGATCATTAATTAGACTGGAAACAATGTCAAACTGATGTGAGTTCCTTGTTAATTTTGAAAACAAGTCCACTCCCCTCACTACTATTCTTTACTTTCAGAATCTTTTGCACATCCTAGTGATTGGTAACACTGGTTGAAAAATTCTAGTAGAAAGGTCCAGGACATTCATGGTGTCTGTAGAAAGTACAGTATTTTAAAACAACTAGCAGGCTAATTTGCACAAAGGTCTAACTGCTGGTGGGAGGAGTGAAAAGGTAGATACTAGGTTATAGATGGATGGTTTTCCTGACAGCAAATTCTCAGGTTCAAACTAAATTTTAAGAGAAATGCATATTACGAATTATTAGCCTATGTGTTCCTCCAACGGGCTTTGTTTTCAATTGCATGGTTCAGCAAATCAAATTAAGCCCATTCAGTAGCGTCACTAGGGGATGAGGAGGTTCAGACTGCACAGGGTGACAACCCAATAGAGGGGTGACACCTAATGGGACCCTCCTTCCATTGCAGGCAGCAGGGTGCTGCAGTTGGCACCCGCCCCTAATTCTTGTTGTCGCTGTCTGAGGAGGAAGCCAAGACAGTGGAAGAGAAGGGCAAGCCTCTCCCAGCTCCACATATATATGGTTCTCACCTCACAAAGATGTGGAGGTGAAAGGGGGGGGGGTGAGCCTGACACACATAGCTTTACTTCTGTGCAGCTTCCTCATGAGAAGGGAGCCATGCAGAAGCAAAGTGGGGGGGGGTGAGCCTAACCCTCTGGGCTTCACCTCCATGTGGCCCTTCCTCACAAGGAAGCCACGCCTTGCTATTTGTGTCAAGGAGGAACACAAGAACTTCCTGATGTATTGTGTTCCATATTCATAGATGGAAGTAAATGGTACTTCAGTGGCACATGCTGATGCTGACGATCAGTGTCCTTCTTTGTTTTAAAGGTATATGATGAGTCTTCTAGTAGCATGATCCAAGGAAATATTGGATGAAACAAATGCAATCTTTATTTTTTAAAAACAAATCATCAATACATTGGACAGAAACCATTGGTTATTCCTAATCAGAATCCAGATCCTTTTATGAAAATAAAAGGAAAATATATGAAGAAACAGAAAGAGAAGGTTATTGCTTTCCAAGAATCAATTCATTTCACTGCAGTTCTTGCAGTCAACAATTTGCAAACAATAGTTGCTGTCAAAGTGTATGAAAGTTACAGTACTATGGAACATCAGAGAAATCTGTACCTCAATATACTATAGCTTATTCTGTTCTTACTTGAACATTTCTATCAACATTCTTTCCAAGCATGAACAACCAGCTGATTCTACTATAGTTTAACAACTGACAGGACTGCCAAAGCACTCACTGCCTAGGGAGAGGGAAGATGGCCTGGGATGGTGTATGCTAGCACTGCAATGGTAACCCTGACAACACCAACCGAACGTGCCATTGGTACAGCAGTCAGAAAGCATTGAGTTTCAAGATGACATGCAAAAATGCAGTGATGTAAAGGTAGAGGAGACATTGGAGTCGCGTTAGGCACAAAGCGTACTGTACATCTCTCCATATTACAATCAGATCTTTCATCCTGGGGCACCGTATGCAGTGGGGATCAGAACCAAGTGGCACAGCTAAGCATCTAGCACTGGAAATTTAAAAGGCCGTAGTGTACAGGAAATATTTCTGAAAGTTCTCTGGAAATTTGTTGCATTTACTTCTTCATTTGACCTTATCAGAGTGGTGTGGTTGCATGGAGTCCTATATTGTTTACCTCCTTGATTTAAAAGGTCATAACAATTTTACTTGGTAGCACTCTTTACTCTTGGCAGAGAAGTACATTTCTAGAAGAGTGCCACCATTTTGGGAGTGGCATACTTCATGACCTCTTCAAGGTTCTATGAATGTTTAAAAATGAATAGAGGCTCTGCCACATTCGTACTGTAGTACTACTTCAACCGCTCTCCTTTCTTTTCATTCTCTCTGTTTCATTTTCAAAGGAAACCTCCTCTGAGTATTCCTTGCTTAAGACAGCTGACCTGAAGAAACATCACATTAAAATGAAAATCAGTTTTCCAGTTTGCCTCCTTGTTAAATGAAGGCCTTTCCTGGTTCTAGTGACCAATAAATGGGGCCCAAATGAGATTTCCTTAATCCCAAATGAGACAAAGTGTGTCCCCCAGCCTATTTTTGAAGTCCTTGATCTGTCCAGATTTCTTGGACCACAGTGCTGGCATCTTTCTGGCCAAAGAGGTGGATTTCATCTTCAACTTGTGAAAACCTCCAGGAGTGGCCATTCACTTTATATATGCTCACCTGAGACTTGAAGTGTGTTGGGAATCCCTCCTATATATTCCATCACTGAGAACAATAGATTGCATGAGAATCAGGGAGAGCATCTTCTCAGTTATGGCACCCCAGCTGTGGAATGCTCTCCCCTTGGAGCACAAATTGACACCAATACTGGCTTCATTTAGCTACCAAATAACAACATGGCTATTTATTAAATCCTTTTGTACCAAACTGATTTACTTCAAAATGCTTTGCACAGGGATTTAAAGTATTTTAACCCTGTTTTAACTTGTTGTTGTTGCTGTTGTTGTTGTTGTTGTGTTCTTTCAAGTTTCTGACTTATGCCAACCTTAAAACAATTCTATTATGAGGTTTTCTGATCCTGAGAGTGTGTGACTCACCCAAGGTCACCCTGAGGGTTTCCATGACCAAGTGAGGAATCGAACCCTGATCTCCAGACTCGTAGTTCAGTGCTCAAACCACTACACCACACTAGCTCTCTCTAGTTTGTTAACAAGTTTAATATATTTTAGTCTACTTAAATTATTTTTATTGTTTAAAATTATTTTAACCTGCCCATATTAATTTTTCTTGTATACCACCCGAGAGCCTGTGATTCTGGGTGGGAGATAAATATTTTAATAAATAAAAAGTATATATCTTTTAAAGCAGATTATTTGAGCAGCAGAAGTGGATTTCTCTTACTGTCAGGGGACATTTTTGGCAGTCATTTTAGGGGCAGAAAAGTCCCCACTAGATCCATCACAGTTATCCACCCCTGCCTTATGTTCAGCAGTCCTAGGGTACTGATGTTTCTTACTGTTGTGTGTCTTCAAGTCCTTTCAGATTTAAGGCGCAGTTATCACCTGTATATGAGATGAAGAATGTGTGACTTGCCCAAGGTCACACAGTGATTTTCCACAGCCAATTGATCCCTGGTCTCCATATTCATAGCCCAGTACTCAAACCACCACACCATGCTGGCTCTCAAAAGATTTACAAATTTATTAATTCAGACTGATGAGGATGGGAGTCCAAGGCAACTTGCTGTTAATCTTAAACTAGTGAAGACCAGTAGAGTTTTCATAACCCCAGTGGCCCCATTTTTCTCCTTGCGTTGAAGCATTCAAAAATATAGGCATAGCTTCTGAGTTAAGAGCTGGCAATCTTACATGTAAATGAAGAGAGGATAGCTAGAGCTTGTCCTTTGTTACTGAGGGCAGGACTGGATTATGCAATTCATAAAATATCACCGAAAAGACGAACATGAGAATTCTTTCGTAGCTTGTAAGTTTCAACCAGCCAGACATGTAAAGCAGTCTACTGAAAATATTGTAAAAGATAATGTGGGGTCTAGACTCTACAACCTGCCTGAAATCAGATTTTATTAAAGGTTACTAGATGCAGACATTTCAGAGATGGTTCTCTGGCAACATCAATTGATTTTACACCTACCCTTTTACCAAGACATAACCTTAGCAAAACTTTTAAATTGAAAGCAATTCACTAGTTTCATGGGACAAATTAAATCAATTGTTAATAAAGCAGGCTGCCTATAGAAAGAGCAGACAGTTTAATAAACCTAGGGCTTCAAATTGTCAGTCTCTGTGTTCTGTGTAATTTAATACTGAAAAAAAAGGCCTTGCTAACTTCATCAAGCGATAAAGGGATATTGAGATAAATTGCCCACATGAAAAGAATGAAAGAACCTTACAATTACAAATAAGAGCTTTGCATTTTAAATTAGTTGTGCTTTGTATGAAACCTCTGTAAAGGTCAGTTAACTTCCATTTGGAGCCAAATACAGATAAGATTTATATAATCATTGGCTATTAGACTCTATCAAAGGTGAAAAAGGGAACATGGGCTAAAGAAATAAGAAGCAGAAATGGGGGATAAGGAGGGATAAGGATTTTTACTGTTGCTTGTGCTCAGATTCTTTGGTCTCTATGGGCTGCAGGCTTCTTAATTCATTGTTATACCTGGATGAAGAAAACCAAAATCCAAGCATTTGTCCCTATGAGAATGGATCCACTGAAACAGTGGGAACTTGTAAACCAACATGTATGTACTTATGTGTATTCCTTAGACCTTGTGATCTCTTCAAACTTGATGATTCTACTACAGGTTACTCTAGTTGGGATTAGCATTTGGATTTAGGCCAAGGAAAGGACTTGTGTGACTCACAAACTACATGCAATCCTGAGAGTGTATTCAATGTAGCTTGTTCAGTATTTTCCCCCTCCCTCATTTTTTAGCTCCCAAATGCGTGTTTATGTGAAAAAACACTGAAAAGCCTTTTAAAACATTAAAACATGCTGTTTCAGAGATTTACTCCCCAAAAGCAAGACCACCACCCCTTAGTACCCAAAAAGATCACTGAGAGTAATGCAATATCACTTTCAGTCACCAAAATGTTGACTGTGATAACACAGCTGTGGTGCACTAGACGAGAGTGGACTCATCCAGACTCTAGAATGTGTCTATTATATTTTAGGCCAAAGTGTCTCATGCAGCTCATGGCCTGCACTTTGCTTACCCCTGCATTAGATAAAGTGAGACAATGGCTTCAGGAAGCCACTCTTAGAG
The DNA here is from genome assembly GCF_019175285.1 of Sceloporus undulatus. Classification (NCBI taxonomy): domain Eukaryota; kingdom Metazoa; phylum Chordata; class Lepidosauria; order Squamata; family Phrynosomatidae; genus Sceloporus; species Sceloporus undulatus. Next base: position 3,062,334 of record NW_024802936.1, read on the forward strand.
AAGAGAGCTATATGCTGTGTGGCCCCATGGCCTCTAGGTTGGTCTACTGTCTCCAGGCCTGGTGTATCATCAGTGGTGAAGAAAAATTCAGCAAGCACTTGTAGGGGTAAAGTCAGAAAAGCTAAAGTGCAGAATGAACTCAGGCTTGCTAGAGAGGTTAAAAACAATAAAAATGGGGTTTGGGGAATGTCCACAGCAAAAGGAAGAAGGAAGTGGTAGGGCCACAGTGTGGAGAAGATGGCAAAATGCTAACAGGGGGAAGAGAAAAGGCAGAATTACTCAACACCTTCTTTGCTTCAGTGTTCTCAGAAAAGGCAAAGGGTGCTCAACCTGAGGATAATGGAGCAGATGACAGAATAGGGGAAATTCAGCACAAAATAAGAAAAGATAGAGTACAGGAATACCTTGTTAATCATCTGGTCTCCAGGACTAGATGAAATACATCCAAGGGTACTAAAAAAACTGGCAAATGTAATATTGGAGCCATTGGCAATAATCTTTGAAAACTCCTGGAGAACAGGAGAAGTCCCAGCAGACTGGAGGAGGGCAAACGTTGTCCCCATTTTCAAAAAGGGGAAAAAAGAGGATCCCAACAATTATTGTCCAGTTAGTCTGACATCAATACCAGGAAAGATTCTAGAGCAGAGCATTTAGAAGGCAATTCCATAATCACAAAAAGTCAACATGAGTTTCAGAGAAACAAGTCATGCCAGACAAATCTAATCTCTTTTTTTAAATATAAAATTACCAGTTTGGTAGATGAAGGGGATGCTGTGGATATAGTATATCTTGATTTCAGCAAAGCCTTTGGCAAGGTTCTCCATCACATTCTTGCAAACAAACTAGTAAAATGTGGGCTAGATAAGGAAATTGTTACATGGATTTGTAATTGGTTGTCAGGACGAACCCAAAGGGTGCTCAACAATGGCTCCTTTTCATCCTGGAGAGAAGTGACCAGTGGGGTCCCACAGAGCTCCGTCCTGGGCCCAGTGCAATTCAACATCTTTATCAATGACTTAGAGGACAAAATTGGGGGCATACTTATCAAATTTGCAGATGACACCAAACTAGGGGGAGTAGCTAATACCCCAGAGGACAGGATCAAAATTCAAAATGACCTGAATAGACTAGAAAGCTGGGCCAAAGCTAATAAAATGAACTTCAACAGGGAGAAATGTAAAGTACTGCACTTAGGGTGGAAATATGAAATGCACAGATATAGGATGGGGGACACCTGACTGAATGAAACTATGTGTGAAAGGGATCTAGGAGTCCAAGTAGACCACAAGTTGAACATGAGTCAACAGTGTGATGCGGCAGCTAAAAAGGCCAATGCAATTCTAGGCTGTATCAATAAAAGTATAGTGTCTAGATCAAGGGAAGTAATAGTGCCATTCTATTCTGCCTTGGTCAGACCCCACCTGGAATATTGTGTCCAGTTCTGGGCACAACAATTCAAAAAAAGATGTTGAGAAACTGGAGCATGTCCAAAGGAGGGCGACTAAAATGGTGAAGAGTCTGGAAACTATCCCCTGTGAGGAACGACTTAGGGAGCTGGGGATGTTAGCCTTAGAAAAGAAGGTTAAGAGGTAATATGATAGCCCTGTTTAAATATTTGAAGGGATGTCATATTGAGGAGGGAGCAAGCTTGTTTTCTGCTGCTCCAGAGAATAGGATCTGAAGCAATGGATGCAAGCTCCAGGAAAAGAGATTCCAGCTCAAGATTAGGAGGAACTTCCTGACAGTAAGGGCTGTTTGACAGTGGAACACACTTCCTCAGAGTGTAGTGGAGTCTCCTTCCTTGGAGGTCTTCAGAGGCTGGATGGCCATCTGTCGGGGATGCTTTGATTGAGATTTCCTGCATGGCAGGAGGTTGGACTGGATGGCCCTTGTGGTCTCTTCCAACTCTATGATTCTATTGTCAACTGTTGTACATGTAAGAGTAAGGGGCATCATCTTGCATTTCATCTCAGTTAACAAAATGTCTTAAGAAAGCCCTTGCGCAAGACTTGAGCTTGGAAGGAATTAGTTGCAAATAACAAAAAGTTTCTTGTCATTAATACTTTTCCCCAATAACAAATGCACAACTATGTTACTGTACACCTGTGATATAATGACGGATAACTTTACTCCTTTTTGTGGTGTCAAAGAGAAGAGGAATATCACATCATTCAAGCAATGATGTGAGACTATGAAACTTAATGCTGTTAAGAGGTAGAACTGTGTTGCTCCTGGAAGTGCTGGGTTGGGGATTTGGCAACCACATGCCACATCCCAGCAGGTCCACAGCACAAAAAGAAGCCGCAAACAGTGGGTTCTTTTTGCATCACAGAAAGGGCACACTAGCTTGCACCACTACAGGTCTTCTGCAGTTCTTTGGTGCAACGTGCCTCTCAGCCTCAAATTAGCAGACTTTAATCCTCTTTTGCATTAGCCTCCCAGCCTGAGGCTTGCCATCAGCACAGAACAATACACATGCAAATCACTCCTGCATTCCTAGGCTCACACAGTATATATAGACCCACTTTTTCCAGGCAAGCTGAAGATGCCAGCCACAGATGCTGGTGAAAAGTCAGGAAGAAAACCGTCTAGAATATGGCTACATAGCCCGAAAAACCCACAAAAAACCATGAAAAGAGGAAACTTGTATTCCTTCAAGGTGGTTTCTGGAAAGGGTATGGACAGCCGAGGTATTGTGATCCATTCTTCCTCCACATCGACCCCCATCCCTTCTATTGCTTTTCATTTATCATAACTATCTCATCTCTGAAATTATTCCGGAAACTTACCTGAGAGTTTCTCTTGTTAAAGCCATATCCCTATCAATTGCCCACAGGACTAAAGAATGTGGCACAAAAGTACTGTATTTTCTGGCGTATAAGACTAATTTTTAGCCCAGGAAATTTTTGTCAAAAGTCGGGGGTCGTCTTATACACCGGGTATTGCCTTATAGGGCTGAAACTTCTGAGTCGGACTGGAAAATCTGCGGTCACCGCATATGGTGGGGGGAGCTCAAAAATGGCAGCAGCCGCATACCCTCCGTATGTGGTGACAATATGAAAGTTGCAAGGGCAGTGCTGTACAAGTATGGTAGAAGAAAATCTTGGAGACAGGGAGGGCTGGGCAGGCAGGGAGAGCTGACCAATCCAAGCAGGCTTTGTATACAACAGGTTTTCCTGCTAAGTACCTGCATGTCATAAGCATTTGAATTAAAATTACCATATTGAAATCAAATCTGATGTTTTTTTAATTTTTATTTGATGTGCGCTGGAAGAGGGGTAGTCTTATACAGCGAGTATATCACAAACTCTATATTTTAATTGGAAAAGTTGGGGGTCGTCTTATACGCCCAGTCGTCTTATATGCCGGAAAATATGTAGTCTTCCAGTAAAGCCAGATTCCTTGCATAAAACCCCCTTTTACCATTTTCCTAAAATGTGACATTTTTCAACCCTCAGGTGGACTAGCATGCTTAGAAATTTCATCCAACTTTGTCAAATAATAGAGCAGTTACATAGAGCAGTTACAGAACAGCAAAATGGATTTGGTTTCCACCCTATTCCTGGATGTTGAAACTTTTCTCCCTGTTTCATTTGTTAAGAAACAAATGTGTTAACTCAGCAAGAGAGTTTCTTCTATCTATCTATCTATCTATCTATCTATCTATCTATCTATCTATTGCCCTTGTGTTACCATGCATGACCTTTTTCTGCATTTGATGTAGTGAGGGCACTCTTGAATCATCCACAGCAGCCACACACCACCTGTTTATTTGTTCATCATCAGTATTGTCATGAAGGCTTCCTCAATTCCTCATGATTCGAAATCCTCTTGGAAAACTGTTATTAAAAAAAAAGAAGGGAACTTTATAACTTACAAGTTTATTTGCTCAATCATCTAGTACTTTGGTGAAGACACCTGATGTGACAAACAGGTGAACTGGTTCTTTCGATCATATATTTCCAGTCTTACTTCTCATACTAAACCTATAGAGATCTCTTAATAAATAGGCCACCAGCATTCTGTTTAGATATTATGGCATAGTGAACATGTATCAGACTCAAATAAAACTCACTGCCTCTATATATTTCCTAATCCAAACCCAACACAGATTTTTGTTCTTCAAAATCACTTGCAAATTGGTTGCATTTTAGTCAACAGAAACATAGGCCAGTATTCTGTAGCAGCTACTTTGTTGAATATACAGAGCTTAAACACACTTAAGTACATTTAGTTAAGTAACTTCCCCTGGCCCCCACCCACCCCCAGACCTGACAGAAATGTTATATACAGTCCGTCCTCGCCTTACGCGGGGGATCCGTTCCGGATCCCGCCGCATAAGGTGAATTCCGCCTATGCTCGAGCCCCATTGGAAACAATGGGGCTCATGCACGGTGGCGCGGTGGTGCGGGAGTGCGCTGGGCGCAAAGGGCGCACGTGCCCAATCAATTGAATGGGACGTCCCACCCCTTCCGCCCTGCGCGCACCCCGCGGCTTGAGCGCGTATGCTCAAGGCCGCGTATGGTGCGGGTGCACTGTACCTGTGCTTCAGTACGGTGAATGAACCTCCTTCTCCACATGCAGCTGATGCCTAGTAAAGTAGGATGTTTGGGGTATTAACAATTTGTGGTAATAATGTCACAATTCTAAGTAGCTATTGTGAACGTGACACAGTTGCCCAGATTCACTCATTTATAACTGATCCATATTCATGATCACTAGTCACAATTGTGACAATATTGCCACTATGATAACACTCCAACCAACCTTACTGGGATTAGCTGCACATGGAGAAGTAAGCCCATTCTTCCAGTGACCAGAGTACAGGGGAATGGCTTAATTCACTTAAATAATAATTCACTTAAATAATACTTCACAATACTTGTTTAAGTAGCTGATAGAAAATAGTGGTTATCAACCTTAAATTGCTAATCAAAGATCCTGTACATACTACCTATGCTAAAACACTGTAATGTGATTGATCAGTTAAAGCAAATATCTAATTGGTTAATAAAATATTAAGTAAGATGACAGCTGTGTTAGAAGTGCAGTTAGTGTAAAGTTACAATAAGTGTCAAAGGCTTGAGAAAGTGTCCAGTAGTCTCTCATGCACAGCAACATTACATTTGCTTGTAATACAATTAGAATGTAAACCTGTCTGACAACTAAAAATGCCTGCAGCTTTTTGATGTAGGTTGATTGATGCAGCGTACAGTTTAATAGCTGGCTGATCAGAACATTTTGTAAAAGAACAGGTACAATTTGCCAAAAGAAATGACATTTGTTAGAATTCGTTTGTTTCTCTGAGTGACATGTGGCTGCCATGCATCATAGAATAGTTTCTCAAACGGATGCTGTATGGAAGCATTAGCAAACTACAGTGGACCCTCGCCTTATGCGGGGGATCCGTTCCGGATTCCCCCGTGTATGGTAAATTCTGCCTATGCTTGAGCCCCATTCACTTGAATGGGGCTCGTGTGTGTGGCAGCATGGTGATGTGACAGTGCGGTGGTGCATGCGCGCCATGGGCGCGCCCCCCATTCATCTAAATGGGATGCACTGCCCCTGCACCCCACACACTCCTGTGTGCTTGAGCGCGTATGCTCAAAGCCACATATAGCGCTCCCGCGTATAACGTGGGCACACTGTATATGGAAAAACAGGAGTCATGTGAGTTCAGCTGAAAGTTTGGTATTGATGCACCTGCAGGTCCATATTCAGGAACACTGAGACCAATACATCCTGGGACTCCACTGATTTCTAATACGAACATACTGTTTGTTCATATTTCTCTTTCATCAGCTAATCAGACATCAGATGGAGATGTCAGCGGAAACTACATAGCAGATCAGGTTTAGCAGTATGGCAAGATAACTGATGGCAAACAAAGCCAATTCAGAGTGAGGACAATATTTACTGGAACATTTTCTCCTCTGGCTAAATTCAAGGGCAACCACCAGTGTCTCAATGTGTCCAAAGAGTGGGACTGTTGTGGTTGTTGCATGAATAGATGCAGGGGTAGGCGAACATGACTCCCATTGCACATTTTCACCCACTTTGAACCCTCACATTGTCAAAAGGGGACAGGGGATGAAAGTACTTATGAGACAATCACCCCTACCATTTTAATACCTAACTCCACGTATACACCTAGTGGGGCAGTATACCATGTGGGCCTAGGGCATCAGCTGGGCAAGTGAAAAAGGAAGGAGGAATAACCTAACCAGAGTCAACAACCCAAGTTTCATGAAGTCAGATATATCTATAGTTCTAAATGTAGGGAGTATCTGACATATGAGACAGCTGGTCATTCCAACCATAGTATCAGTTTCAGCACTGGTTTGTGACTGTGAAAAAGGACAAAGTTACAAATAAGCCTTCTTCCCCAATTCCTGTACCATTCATTGAAAGTAGAGAAGCTCTGTGCATCAGGCTCCCCACCATTTCAGGTCTCTGGATGGGCCTCCCAACTAAGTATGAATGGAATACATTGTACAGTACTGTTGTAGTTACTCTAAGGGGATATCAGTACAACAGCAGACACTTCCTTGAAGTGGGGTTCCATTGCACAGGATTCTTGGTTATCCAGTTTTTCCTGATCATTTTTGGGAGGGGCTTAGTCCATTCACATACCTTCCCAACTGTTCAGTTTACCAGGCACTGTCTTGATTCATCTTGTCTCATTCTCCCTTTTCAGATGTTTTCTATTTCTTCCTCCCACTTTCCCTCTTTGTTCTTAGTTTACTTCATTTGCTGAAAACAGAGTTCAAACTGCAAAAGTTGATTGCACTCAATTAATTTAGCCAGTGGAGAGAACAAGCAGGGATAGAGTCTTACCTTTCCCTGTAGGCTCAGGCAAAAGCAAACTTCTGCAGCCTCTTCCTTATGAATAACTTCGGACATCTTAACCACACTCTGATGTTGCCTGGCCACACATATCACAATTTTCATCTGTGAAATGCTGGAGGATATGCATGGATTCCATATTAAGGGATGCCACTACTGTACTCAAAAGTTTCAGTCATCAATCACCATCAGCCTAAACTCTGGTGGTTCATATGCATGAAAGAAGGTCTAAAAAATAACAGTTCAGGAAAGTAATGCCTGCTGTAGAGTCAGCCATGCCAGTGTTAATGGCAGCACAGTGCCCTTAATCCTCTGCTCCCACAAAGTCTTCCTTAATCAGCTGCTCCCACTGGTCAGTCTTAATCATATGTATTAAGAAGTAAGACCCATTGATTGCACCGGAATTTAGAAATTCCTATGAAGCCTTAGTTGTCTGTAGCATCACCTCTGCAGTATTTACACATTTTACACATGGTATTGGTTTCAACAATAAATGCCTGCCACACTTCATTAAATCAGCCCGATGTGAGATGAAAATGGTTGGGATGTCTCCTTCCACCATCTGAGATCTGAGAATAAAGCATGGTTTCTAGCCAACTGCTAAATTCTTTCTAAAATTCACATTTTAGGAGCAACTGATTGCATGTTACAGTGACCATAATAGAAACAGAAAATAGTTTCACAACCTGCAGTTTTCAATGAGTCATCATTCAGCTGTACTGGAGACACTGAAGGAAAGGGCACAGAGTCACAATCTCCCCTACATTTCACAAAGCCAAAAGAGAGAGAGGGGGGGATGGTGCATCCAAAAATAGCTGTTAGATCACCACTTCCTTAATTATTTAAATGTTCTTGAGAATGTTTGGTTCCTACAAAGTTCTCATATTTCTCTCAGCTGGAAGCTTACTGTTCTTGGTTAAAAAACATAAAACCTGTGAGCAACAAGGTTCTGTTGTTAGCTTTGTTTTGTAATTTGTACTTTTCACCTGACAAAGGTGCTGAAAGACACTTCTTACTGCCAGAGATATCTGCAAAGCTTATCTCTGATTGAACCCACTCAGTGGAACCTTTTTATTCATCTTGTTCAATTTTCTTAATAGAAAAAAAATATGTTTCTTAAGTGATCCCATTGTTACTCAGCTTGTACTTAAATAGCAAAGGCTGCAAACAAATGACTACCAGAGTGCTAAACACTGCCTGGAAAAGAAAATGACAATTCCAATTTTACTTCTTGTAGAAATTTTCATCCCTGGTAAATGGGACCCAATGTGCCTCCAATTCAATGGTGAGAATTGTGTGGTTCTCTGGATGTGCTTGGACTACTACTCTCATATTCCAGCACCATTTCCAGTGCTAGCTAGCTAGGGCTGCTAGAGATTGCAGTTCAACAGCATTTGGAGGGCCATCAAATTCTTTTCCCTGGTCTAGTTCTTTTTTTAGCTAAGAATATAGGATAAATAGGCTAGTGACAAGTACGTAGTGACTTTAAGAAGATGATAGATCCCAATGATCAGTAATGTGGGTGCTATCTCTTGTCTCCTGCCCTTTGGAGGATTTTCGTTATACTGTAGATTGAAAGGATGTTCATTTATTTATTTATTGAAGTATTTATGCCCATCATTTGTTGAGGGGTTTTACAACACTTCCATATTAAAACTATAAATAACAAGAGGTTTTTTTAAAAAAAACATTAAATAAGATGACAGTTAAAACAGGTTTAAAAGCTGCAAGAATTTTAAACCATGTACATGTACATTTATTTGCATCATGTATTTTGGACATTTTTGGTTGGCCCAATAAAGGTACCATTTTGTGGATTCTGGATTCTGGTACCACAAAATGGTACTTTACATTTACCTGTAAATTATTCCCCAAAGACTTTAATAAAAAGCTATGTTTTGGCTTGGCATGAGAAAGAAACGAACATTGGTGTCAGTTGGACCTTCAGCAGGAGGGCAATCTGGGTGCCACAATTGGTTGGGTTAATTGCTATATCACTGAGATTGCTATAGGGCACTTAGACATCCATAGAAGCAAGGTATAATATAGATGTTTAAAAATATGAATTTTACTCTGCTTAAATGCCATGAGCCTCACTAGATGCTCTGTTCTTAGTTTTCTTATTTCAGACATATTAAAATTATACTACACTTATCTCAGATTATTTTGGGGTAAATTTCACACCTGTTTCCCACAAACAGATTTTCAAAGGGTGCTGTGAGATACATCTAGTAATGACAAATAATGAATTCAACTGTCTTTTGATATAAGCCAGTTGCAATTTTAGAAAAACACCCAAACCTTTTTAACAGATACAGAATGCAAACACAAATGAAATACTTTGCCAGTTGCTAGTTTCTTTCCAAATGGTACTATTACAGGCTAACTGAAGTAAACATTTGATCACCCTGTGAAATACGTGCTTCAACAGAGAGTTCTATTAGTTCCCTCACAAGCATCTAGAATGACTCATTGCTTGTAGTCCTCGTATGAAACCTCACTACTGTTAATTAAACATATGGTATTTTGGATTCCTCGATTCTTGACTCAAGTATTTCCAAGCTCTGAAATTTGGCACCTCCTTGACCAATTTAAAAATACTGTATATATTCATGTATAAGTCTAGAAATGTTAGTCAAAAAAATTGCCCCCCCCCCAAATAAACCTGAGTCTTATCAGAATAGTAACCATCTATTTCTCTGAATAGAGTGATGAAAAGCAAAAGTTTAATCGATCCCAGGAGAACCTAAAAGAAGCAGCAACCCTTTCTACTCACTCTGCTCTAGAACTGTTTCTGACCTTTTTGAATGGGCAGGAAAATAGCTGCATTTTTTGGCATTGTTTTCCTTGGTTTCGTCCTTTACATACTTTGGTACGTGCCCCTAAGTTTAACTCTTGACTTAACCATGGATTATATCAAAATCCATTATTTTGTTCACAAAACGTGCTCTCTACTTATACATGTGGTCAACTTATACATGAATATATACAGTACTTCATTTGTAGATGTTGAAAAAGTAGTATGGGAGGGGCACTTCCATGGGAACTTCAATGTGCAGGATGTTTTTACTGCTTAAGTAATAAAAGTAACAATGCCTCAGCCATTCGTTTTAATTGAGAGTCTCAGTCAATTTGAATAACTCCACTGGGCTGCAGGGAGATGAGGAGATGAAGGAATTCCATTCTAAAGATCAACACAAGTCATCCATTCTCATTAGATGCCATGGAAGGGAAAGACAAACTGTTTATGGCCCTCTCCAGTCACCACCGAAAGATCCATTATAGCTTCAAATAAGAATAGTATATTATATGTATGCATGTGTGTTTCACGTAAAACTAATATTGTACATAAGCATGCAAAGATACATTAGGATCACATAGATAACTTAACATCCCCCATTTTAGTTGTATTTGTTTCAGTCAAGACAATTTGAATTACTCCATTGGACTGCAGGAGAGAGGGGAGGGTAATTACATTCTAAAGATAAACACATGCCATCCTTCCTTATTAGAAATTGGGAATGAAGCTTTATGGAGCTTTATAGTTCACACCACTAAGGGCAGGAAGAGTAGGGGAGGAAAGACAGCTAAGTGTTTTACTGCCCGTATTCTTTGCTAATTTGTCAGGAATGGTTCAGCTTCTGTATGAGGGATATCTTGCTCTCCACAGTAATAAAATTTTCCATCAGGATGGGGAAAATAAAGGGAGAAATTTGCATCACTACTCATATGAGCCAACCCTGGGCTGATACAGTATAGCAGAAAAACAGGAATAGACAAATTAGTTCCATGAAACATAAATCCAGAAACATAAGCCTTCATAGAAATACTTTGGTTAAAATTCTTGCTTCATTGCAGTTCTCTTCCAAGTGGGAAACATACAGATAAAGTCCTTAATACAGCCATGTAATTCACTTAACAAATATTTATCCTTGATGTGGTGTTTTTATGTTTGCTTGGACAACAGATATAAAACACCAAGAGTAATAGGTTCTTCTATGAGCTATGTATGTGTTTTTAACCCTTCAAAAAGCATGGAAATGGAGTAGAAAGAGTTTTAATCAAATGGAAGATTAAATTAAATTAAAAACCAAAATGGTGAACTATTTTTTAAATTGAATATCTTAATGTTCTCTCCCCCCCCCCCGCCGCCCAAAAAAGTGTACAAGATAAACAAGAGAGGTTTCAAAACATTTTGAATTGATAATTCCAGTTTTCTTCCTTAACATGTATTTATTCAGAAGTGTTAAAAGAGCCTAAGTAGTATTTAGCATGTGCTTTAATATAAAGTTGCCTTTAAATAACAAGAACTACAATTAAGGATAGTATAAGAGCTTGGAAGGTTTCCCCAGTCAAAATAATATATAAAGCCCAGCAAAAGGAAATGAAGGTCTTCATCTATCTTCTGCTTTATTCAATGTATGGAACGTAAGGAAAACACCATGCGCCCATTAGTTCCCATTTTCTTAAATGATGGTGTTCTCCTTTGATGCCAAGCAGTGTGCATGGAAGAGGAACCACAATGTTTATGGGCCTCCGTGAACATACCTGGTATGGCTTGATTGCAGCCAATGAAGCTAATTTTATATCAGTTCTACAGATGAGTTTTTGTGGCTAATCCAGAACAGTCTTAAGTCCTTGCTATGTCATTAACACATTCACATTTCACGAAGTGGGGTCTCTATAGTATTTTGCTACTTTGAATAGATTTCCCATATTTTCTATGTAAAAATGAATAGAAGAAGCAGAGCCTATTTGGTACATAGCTGCTCCAGATGAAAGAAATGGCACTGAGTTTGAGAGGTAAGAGTTTTAAGATCCAATGATTTTACAGGATTAAATGTATGTCTATTCAGAAGTGAGACAAACTGAGATCTATGGGGCTTACTCACAGGTAAGTGTGCAACTGAAAGATTGAAACTGTAACAAACTCTCACTCTCTCCCTAGCTTAAAAGTATGAAAATGGAAATACATGTTGAAGTATGCTTAACTCTTTGTTGGGTGATGGCTAGCATGTTTATTTATGAAAACTTCATTCACAGATGTTTCCACTTCTATTTCATTGTGGCCATTCTGGATGCTGCTTTTTAAAAAAACTTTGTCAAAGAGTAGGTATCAAGGAGTCTGAAAACATGTCTTCTCACATATACTTCTCTGTGTCATGCAATAGACTCCTCGAACCTTGAAAGAAACATCTGTTAGTTAGTTAGACATTGATGAAATATGCAGAAGTACAGGGGCATTTTGAATGTAGAGCTGTACCCTAGGAGGAATTTGTGCTTGACAAATACTTGAGTTGCCATGGCATTCTTTTGTTACTTGTGTGAGAGGCACTGCATACATACCAAGTTACATGACCTAATGTTCTTAAGACACTATTTCTCAGCTGAGAACTATTGCAACGTTATACATTTATCACTATATGCTATTTATACTTTGGTTTGCTTTTCCCTAGTAGTGCTACACTGGCAATGCAGTTGATACTATGAAGGCAGCAGTGCTCCAGAGTGGAGGATCCAGGAGAAGTAACAGTGGAGTGTTTACTTTTTTTCATGCTTCTTGGTTAATTGTCCTTGCTCAAGCTGCAAATTCACACTACTCTTTGTGCACTTCTCCATCGGTTGGCTCTCTTGGGAGAGCTGCTGGACAGCCTGCTGAATGGCAGTGTGCACGATCTGTTTGCTGGCATGTTGCAATCTTGCTTCTTCGTGATTGTTTCCAGATTGCTCCCCTGCTGGAAAAAAGGAAAGTATTATTTTAGCTCAAAATACTTGTATTACTCAAAACTGTATTTCATGGGTTTAGAGAGGAATGTAACTGGCAGGAGCAGCCCCAGAAAATAAAAAGAATTTATGTGCTTCAAATGTGCACACCCACATGAGAGTAAACTCTGTTGAACAAAATAGGATTTGCTGCTGGGTGATACTCATTGAATGGCACAAAGTGCTGGTGGGGAGGGAACACTCTAAAACCACCCAATGAGATCTAAACATAATCACTTGTAACACTATGGCCCCATACAGACAGGCTAAAATAAAGCTGCTTCAAGTCACTTTGGAAGTACTGTATGCTGTTTAAATGATGCATGCGTACTAAGAGTCCAGTTGCCGTGCTAAAGCCATGATCCAGTCCTAAGGACTGGAGGACAGCTTTGGCGCAACTTCCGGACTCTTAGTATGCATGCATCATTTAAACAGCATACCTCCAAAGTGACCTGAAGCAGCTTTATTTTGGCCTGTCTGTATGGGGCCTCAGGTGACTGATCATTGGAGGGAGAAAAATGGAATGTGAGGTTTGGATGAAGTTGTAGGTCATGGGAGGAGGGTATATTGCTCTGGAATGGGAAAGGGGGTTATCTGGCTGCTGGAACAAAAAGAGGCAACTTAAATGCACTGCAACATTTCTTTTCATTATTAAAAACCAACAACTCAAAGGGAAACTAAAGCAGCATGTAAACAGGGAAGTTACTTCTTGGAAATATGATTGTAACATGGAAGACTTTGTGGTCCAAGACCACACTAAAAAAAGTAATGGACAGAACGTTCTGAGCATCCAAAATCCAATTCTTAACATGTAACGATAACAATGACAATAATGGTTTCCAAAATAGTTGCTGTGTTAGTCTGTTGCAGGAAAACCAGTAGAGTCCTGCAACACATGAATGGTGAACACATTTATTGTAGCATGAGCTTTCATGAGTAACAATTATGATGATTCATAAAATTATCCAAAATGAAACTGTTGGCACTTCAGAAAACATAGGCAGCTAGTTCTGCGACCATTCTGACATAAAAACATCTTTCACGTCTAATGAGAAATAACATGTAAAAGCAAACTAGTACAAGAACTGAATTTGTACAGGTCTATTGCAAAGTAAAGAGGACCAAATGGAGTAAGCATGGACAGTATAATATTATTATTAATACGGGCGGGGTACAGACCGCCAAATAGTACGTATACAATACGTACTAGGGTTAGGAATGGGCGGTGCTTCCGCACCCCCCTAACCCTAGTACGTATTGAATACGTACAAGATGGTGGCGCCCTGTTCATACGGGTGCTGCCATCTTTACGTATCGGACGCTGAGCGTCCGTACATGTCGCAGCCTTTATGACGTAGCGAGTACGCCCCTGGCGCCTCGCTACGTCACAAACGCGACTCAAAAAGAAGCTCCATTTTGGAGCTTCTTTTTCGGTCCGCGCGGGAACCGCGCCGTCGGAAGGCTCCGGCTCCCCCACGGACCTACCGGCGGCGGCCTGTACCCCGCCATGGATTTATTTATAGCCCACCCAATCACAAGGAATCAGGGAGGGTTACAACAATAAAGAAAGTACAAAGCAAATAAATGCTGAGCATCCAAAATCCATCACTTTACATGAACATTCCCACAAGTAGCCTTCTCAGGGGTCACTCCCACTACCAATGGGAATGAGAACTCAGTGTATACTCAGAGGTAATGGTGAGAAACACTGCTGCCAATCTCCCTGATTCCACTTTTTCACATCTGGCACAGAGCAGAAGGCTTCAAATTCGAGTAAACAAACTGAAGCAGATTTCACGAGCATGAAACTTATCCACTGCTGTCTGAACAAATGCTGAGATATTGTACTTTGACTATCTATTTCTGAACAATAGTTTCCTGATCATGCCATTTAAAGACTGCTCTATATGCTCCATGAGGTGCTAAAATGTTTGTTCTTTGCCATGGCCAGCCAAATGGTGTGGACTGAAATATTCATGGCACTAATGACTAAAAGAACTATTCTATTCCCACAACCAACTGGGATTTACTACTTTAGTCAAGCCCAGACTTGTTTTCTGATAGTGTGCTTGCTAAATCAGCCAGTGCTCATGAAAAAGACTGAAACACAACTAAACTGCACAAGCACATTTGTATCTAAGCTTGTCTTCTTGCAACCACTGGAGAAAAAAAACAGCCCATCTCTTCAGTGATTCAGTTTACAGCTGATAGTATAAAAACCAGATAGGTATTTTCATTAAAAATGTGGATTGTTTAGGTCAGATGATATTAACCTGTTTCATGTCCCATTTATTTTAATGTGGGAATTGTGCATTTGCTTAAGGTTTGCTGGGTATTGTTCATTTGAAGATTTCTGATCATGCAAATGTCTATATTTAATTTCTAATTTTTAGCAAGCTAGCCTTCTTTTATTCATTATGTTGTTTTTAAAAGGACACTGGCTGCAGAAAAACAGAAACAGACATTTGGGAATTACTCAATATCCTTCCTACAAGATCAAGCCAAAACAGAATTATATCATTAAACAAACAATAGAGAATAACCTGCAATGATAAAAAGCCTACTCCTTCTACCACAATAGTAACAAATGACACGTTTATTATAGGCCTATCAGCCTTTGGCAACTGTGTTGCCTTTATTGTAGTTATAATATCTTGCTGCACTTCTCTGTACTTCTCTCATGTGTTTGCCACAAAAACAGGCTGTGAATAATGATGTAAACCATCTGCTCTGCGAGATAAAAGGTACTAAGAAGAAGTGTTGTGACTCTGGAGGGTACTACAGAAAGCACAAGATTGCAAGGCTAAGATCAACTCTCTCCCCTACAGGTTATTTAGCAATGGGTTTTGGAAATGAACAGTATGCTGGAAAATATGAAAATACATTTCCAGGAGAAAGCTATTGATTATTTTAAATGGCTTTAACACCACTGTCTTACTTAGAAGTAAATTCCGCTGATTTCAATAGGAATCCCTTTTAGCTATAATTGAATATATATTTTTGCTACATACTACTTTTTCCAAACCACTTCAAGAAGTTAACATTTCTGGCTTAGGCTGCAATTCTTTCTTACAACCTGTTAAATCTCTAGGGAAAATCCTCCTAATATTCTGAAATAGTCTGCAATTGTAGCACTGGGCTTCTGGAACAAGATGGTTTATTTTTCACATAGTTGAAAAAGTAATATAGTAAATCATTTACACACACACACACACACACACATATATACACAGTGAGTCCTTGGGATCTGCTAGGGTTTGGTTCCAGGCCCCCTGTGGATACCAAATCCATAGACGCTCAAGTCCATTAAATACAATGGGATAGTAAAACGGTGCCCTTTATGTAAAATGGAAAAATCAAGGTTTGTTTTGGGGGATTTATATACATGTGTACGTGTGTGTATGTGTGTGTGTGTGTAAATATATACATATACATACATACATACATATATATATATATATATATGGAGAGAGAGAGAGAGAGAGAGAGAGAGAATTTTTGAGCTGTGATAGTTGAATCCATAGAAAAGATTCCATCGATATGGAGGGCCAACTTTATACAGTTGGCCCTTCTTATACATGGATTTTTTATACACACATTCAAGCATCCATGGTTTGAAAATGTTTTTAAAAAAGTATAAATTTCAAATATCAAACCTTGATTTTCCATTTTTTATAAGGGACACCATTTTTCTACGTATGTCATTATATTTAATGGGACTTGAGCATCCATGGATTTTGTTATCCACGGGGGATCTTGGAACCAAACCCCAGCATATAACAAGGGTCCACTGTATGTATCTATTTCTAACAAATAATGCTTGGGGACTAATTGAGTAATTAGTTAGGATCCCATCTTTCTCCCAGCATCAGACTCAAGGTAGCTCACAGGATCAATTAAAACAAAATCCACTTAAAAGATAATTGTTTTTAAAAGCTTGAAATTTTAAAAAATAATAATTTGAATGATCCTATTAAAAGCAGTACTAATTGAAAACAGTTTTAAAGCATTTAAGACACCACAACAGAACACATGCCATTAAAAAACCTTTCTGCAACAATCAGATAAGTACCAAAAGCCTACTTAAGTGACAAGGACCTTTTCTGCTGGCAAAAAGAGAGCAAAGAGGAATCAGTCTAGCCTCCCATGGGAAAGAAGTTCTACAGACTGTGAACAACTACTGAGAAGGTCTTCTCATATGGTTTCACCAGAGTGATAGTGGGGACAAATTCCTCCCCTGAGGATATTAAAACTGAAGCAGGTTTACAGAGATACAGCATTTCAGATTCTCCTGCCCCAAGTTATATAGAGATTTGTAAATCACAACAAGCATTTTTAGTCTCCCTGGAAAACAATCAGCAGACAGAGAAGCTGTTGTAACAACACAGTTATATGTCCCATGTAACCAGCCTCAGTCAGCAGACTGACTGCAGCATTTTGAGCCTGTTAACCTTATGAACAGTTTGCAAAGGCAGCCCCATGTGCAGTACACTGCAGTAATCCAGATGGAATATGATCAAGGCTTGTCAGCCAGATCTGACATTTCCATGAATGGGTGCCCTGGGACACTAGTTTTATCAGTATGAATGCACTTAAATGTACACATCCGTGCTCAGGGTTGACAGTCCAAGAGTACACCGAAGCTATGAAGGTGAGGCTTCAGGGACAGTGTAACCCCAGTCAGCACAAGCTGTATCCCTACTTTCTGATCTGCCTTTTGACTGACCAGGAACACCTCTGCCTTCTTTTGACTTGGACTATATATCTAGAACAGAATAGAACAACATTCTCCAAATGCCAGTTCTAAAGTCACATCACACAGGAGGTGTTATCTAGAGTCCTTTCAAAATTTCAGGTTTTGCAAAATTACCTACGACTACCAAATACAAACCTCTCAAAACTATCGGGCTCCCCAAAGCATGCTCAGTGGCTCTTTTTTGAGACATCTGAGATTCTCGCTGGGCATCAAACTCTCCAAACCATGCTCAGTGGCAAGGGAATGCTGCCAGCTGGGAGCAGGAACAGTAAAAGATGGGAAAGAGAGAATGGAATGGAGTGTTTTGGAAGAGGGCATGACTGGCTGTTTGAAACCCTCAGCAGCAATACTCCACAGTACAACACTGTTTTGTGGGACCCATTTGTGTTCTACTATGTCCTACTTTCTGTATAAATAAAGCTGCAGTGTAAAACTTGGTATGATACCATGGAGTCACCCAAGAGCTACAGAAGTACTATATAGGATGCTATGGTGGAGTCACTGCTGGAAAAAGTGATGTGAATGTGAACAACTGAGAGGTCTGTATCATGGTTAAAGCCCAGTCAACCAAAACATCTTTAAATCCCAAGGACATCACAGAATGTACTCTCTCTCAGTACATTTTCTCTCTGGGTACTTTCACTCTCTGACAGTGAAAGATGTCAACATTAGGAAGGGGACCCTAGATCAATGCACATGTGTTGCACATAGAAAACCCCAAATTTAATCCCTGGTTGCCCCAGGTGAGAGCTGACAAAAATGACTGAAATCCTTCTGTTTCACTGCTAATTAAACTGGACAATAGTGGGCAAGTTCAGTGGTCTCAGTCTACATAAAGCAGCTTTGTATGCAAATATGTCTAACTAGATTCTTTGAGGATTAAACCCATATTGTCTCTCCTGCTCCCACCCCCAACACACACTTTGTTCAAAGACTGAGCTTGCAGTAGACATTTCAGCGCTATTTTGGGATCAAGATTTTGAAAATGTTGTTAGTGACTTTTCACTTATTGAGACCATTATATTATGTACACTTTCTCTCCTACCTATCCAAACACCATGAGTTCCAGTCCATGAATCTGCAAGCTAATGTTAGTTCCCAAATCAGTTTTACATACTCCAAAAATAAAGGTCTTAAGAAATTTCATGTGCAAAACCCACAAACCTTTGGGTCTGAGGGGGGAGGGGGACAACTACCATTTATTTATTTACAACTATAAATAAACACAGTCCATAAAGTGAGAAGTTGCCATTGACATTATTTAATCTAAATTAATTTTCATTGTTTACATATTTTATTTTATTTTTTGCTAAAGAGTCTGAAGATGTATAACTGAATCCAAGTCTAGGGCCCCATTCATACTGGGGTAAAAGACATGGAGGGAACTGGGATGATCCGGATGCCCCTCCCCCGAATCGCTCCGTTAGCAAGTGCCCACTACAAATTGAAATCGAATGCATTTTGACAGAAATCGAATGCATTCTGTAGATTGGCCGCTGCCAATCAAGCTATCGTCATGGTGACGTTTGCAGGGCATCGGGGGAAGTGTCCTCCCTTTTTAAAGAGCCAGGCACAGGGGTTTCAGCGGCTGAAGCAGGGAGAGAGATGCCTCTCTCTCTCTCTCTCTCTCTTTTTTAATAAACCTGTGGGCTTTTGGGTCAGATCTGCCCCTGTCCCAGGCAAAGGATGGGATTGCCATGCATTTTATTTTATTTATTTATTTATTTATTTATTTATTTGCTTTTAAAAGCAACATTAGCTTTCCCTTTGCTTCCCTTGCTGTATCTGCTCAAGAAGACAAATCATTCGCATATTTGCTCAAAAAAATTTGGTAAAAATGTAACATTGATTGTTTGCAACATTTGTAGCTTCTCCCTCTGCAGAAAGCAAGTGCAAGCCTGGCTCCATCTGCCTCTGGAATAGAAACCATGCGCATGTGCGCTCAAAAAAAATTGTTAAAAATGAAACATACATTCTGGAATAGAAACCATGCGCACGTGCGCTCAAAAAAATGGTTAAAAATGAAACATACATTCTGGAATAGAAACCATGCGCAGGTGCGCTCAAAACAAATGGATAAAAATGAAACATACATTCTGGAATAGAAACCATGCGCAGGTGCGCTCAAAACAAATGGATAAAAATGAAA